>NW_010251608.1:1817-21313 GCF_000690775.1 Eurypyga helias | reverse complement strand
GAAGAAAAAAAAAACAAACCAAAAACCTAACAAAACCAAAAAGACAGGCAAAGTAGAAGAGATTCTTCAAGTTGAAGAGATGAGATGACAGATTGTATTTATCTTTTTTCAACTATTATCTTTGCTTTAATGGAACGCACAAAACTACTTGCTTAAACCCTGATTCAGCAGTACCCTAGAACGAGTGTTTATGTGTTTATTCAGATAAGGTCTTGCCTGGCTTATGTTAACATGTAGACATCAAGAGTAATTATATATGCTCATCTTCTTTCAAAATTCAGAAGTTACTATCAGTCACCCAAATGATACTATTCCTCACAAAACAGTAAATAAAACCTAAGATAGTTCAAGTTTTCCCTAAGATTACTGAAGGAAACCTTTGTACCAGGCTGAGGAAAGGGATTTTCCATTAATACAAGGCTTCCAAATGGAGGGAGATGGTAACTAACTTTACAGCAACACGTGTTCCTTCTTTTCACCTGTACTCTATGGAGTATTTTCTGGGCAGCCCAGCACCTGTGCCACAGAAGCAGCTGCAGAGACACAGGACACACAGATGAAGAAGTGCATACACTAGGTAACGCTGCGACGAAAGCACAGTTTCTTTCTAAGAAAATTCTGAGGGCAGCTGTAACTACCACCAGACCACCGCAGTCCAGGCTTTGCTCCAAGTAACACTTTTCAGTCCTTATATAATGTCCCAGATCAGAAAACACATATACTCAATTTCTTTCAAAACCCAAACACATAAGCAAGCTGTTTCCACGCAAACACAAATGCCTGGAGAACTTTCTAACAGAAAGAGACGTCTGGCAGCATGCTTAACATTCTCCTTCACCATGCTTCCCACACCTTAATGCTTCAGCCCACTTAGTAAACTTGGGTAGCGTTCTCGAAAATATACAGAAGTCATGGGAAAATACTTCATTTTCCAGCAAACCTAAACTGTTCAACGGACATTTGTCTTATTCTGCCTGCCATCCGAGTGCCTACGCCGAATTTAAGAACGGAGTGCAGGCTCTTGAGTAGCTCAGCTCGAACGCTGACAAGAATGGTACAAGGTGCGGGCTACTGCAGCCTTCTGCTTCTGGGAATCCTGTGATGTACTTATGTGATACAGAGTCCGAGGCCTATTCAAGTAGGAGAAGACCCAGGAAAACAATGAACTAAGCAAAATGCTGTTCTCAGCCTTTTTTAAATCCAGTGACATTCACGAGCTATATGAAATTTTACAGATCTGTCCCGTTATTAAAAAGTCACGATAAATTTTGGAATCTCTGGTGGTGATTATCATCCTTATGGAATGCAAATTAGCACAAATCTAGAATGATGGCTAAACCTAAGCCTGAATGCATGGGGATCTTCTTAAAGCCTAACACTCTCAGTCTTCTGGAGAATTTAGGAACTGTACCAACTTGCAGTTTAACCTTGTCTCTGGTATCACTGCACTGGTACGTTCCCTTGTCTGTAAAGGTTTTTTAGCTCATTGTGTTCTGGGCTATAACCTGGACCCACCACCACCAACCTGTCTTGCTGCACCAAGTGAAAACATATTAAACTCTGACTTTCTTAACCTAACCAAATAAGGGTTTCGTGCTTCAGTTACCTTGTTATTCAACCTCACAAATGACAGGAAGGTACAGATGGATTTGATCAAATAGTAGCTGGCTGCAAGATGTATATAAACACAGAAATACGTGGATGCTTGTAAAGATCGCAAGAAAAATACACAGAAAGTGACAACAGATTGCTGGTTTTGTTGATGCCTTTGAAACAAATTAAAATTGCCAAAGCTAATAATCGGTACAGATGTATGGCAGCTACTTAATGATAATGTGAACATACCTGTAAATAAAACGTTCCTTTAGGTTGGGCATACAGCATTAAAAAGCTGTAATCCAAGTTCTGTTTAGTTCTCCACCTAAACATAAGCAGCGGATTCTGATAAGCTTTTCGAGGGGGTTGCAAAAGTTATTTCTAGAATAAAGGCATTTCTAATGCTCTACAGTAAAATTGTAAGGTTGAGTATTCTAACTCACTCTTAAGTGAATAAAAGTTCCTCTATAATCAGTGTAAACATTAAGTCTAAATTATTAGACTTTCCTATAAAGGTTAATATTAACTAAGGAAACAATTTTGATCTGTACCAACGCAGCCTGAAACAAAATGTCTAACAAGTATGTTCATGTCAAATGGCTTAATGATTCTACTGATTATATTATGAGCAGTAGAGAAGAACACACAATGATTATATAAAGACCTAAAATTAAGTGCTTTTACTGATGAATGTCACAAAAAACAGTTAATAAACTTAATTTTCAAGTTTAAATGTAAACACAGATTTTTTTTTAATTTTTTTTTTTTTTTTACACAGTGCAGTCTCTCATTTTACCAGAGGATGAAACTGATGTTTGATAATCAGTGCTAAAAGAGTAGAGAGTAACTTATCAGTATTTAATTAGCATAAAAGTATATCTGATTCAAATCTAATCATATCTGAAACTTAGGTAAGCATGTTTATGCCCTGCAATACATAAGGTTTATCTATAAACCCAATATACATGCATCCACACACTTGCTGATTTCCTTCGACCTAAACTCTCGGTACTGCAGCGCTCTTGCTACATTGTTGGCATAGCTTCTGATAAATTATTGTTGATCAAAAGAAAATTACTTTTCTCCAATAAACCAGTTCTGTTGGGTTATAATCTCTGTCTCAGTGAATTTGGGGCACATGAGCAAATGAAATCATGAGTTTGAATATATATAAGTAACAGTAGTTTAAAAAGCCCATGATCACCAGAAGTCAGGTCATTAATGAAACCTGCAGTAGCTGTTTCTAGTTAGCTAAGGGGCACATGGGGTTTCCTCTCTGTGTTCACAGAGCCTCTCCCTTATCTGTCACATAAAACATTTTCCTATTTTCTCCTTCATGGCCAGATCATCTAGCCTATTGCCTCTTGGCACTATCCATCTGGTTTAAAACCTGTGGGATGCCTAGAGTCGAGGCCCAAAGGAGAAGCCTTGGCTCTCACCCTGAATCTGATGTGCAGCATAGATTTTTCTCAAGATCCCCTTGTATAATAATTTCTTTAGAAAGTACACTTGAGGTCTGTTAGCTCTGAAATAAAAAAACCCTGTCAGCTCAAACAGGGCTGACATTTCCTGACAGCATTTTCCATTTAATATTCTTAGCAAAAGTTCTTAGGTTTTATACAGCTATCTTACCTTACTCTGTCCTCCGAATCCCCAAAAGTTTTCTTCAGGTTGGAAAGATCTGGATAATAAGAAGCAGGAGGAGAAATAACCTCTAAGACTCCAGACTGGATTTCTCTGGGAAAGCTGTGAAGAGAAGATTAGTGAGACCCCACTCCTCACACGACACACAGACAGCAGCTCCCCAGAGTTAGGTCTGCTCCTCCACAAGTGGAACTCACAACTCTTTTTGAGTTTTTCACTCTCAAAATGGTACTGTCCTGGAGTGGCAGTTTGGTATGGGGAGTCTAGGTCTAGTCTCTGCTCCAAGGATTAAATTTTCCATTTAAAAAGTAATTGAAAAAATGTGTAATCAACTTCGGGAACCAAACCTGGAAGTGAAATCTTCCCCTTCCTCCAGAATATGTTAAAACAACAACAAAAAAGTCTTCAGTTTTTAATAAGTCACTGAAATAAGGAGTTTTCAGAACTGAGTTCCCCAGTTCCTCTGATTAATGAAAAAATGCTAACATTAAAAATTAAGCATATCACAGTACCAGCATGCTTATGAAAGAGAATCTCAGTCTTACTGTGTAACACTGACAAAGCACCTACTCTGCAGTAGATATTTTCAAAACCCACAACAAAATCATAAGAATTATCTAAGTGCTTAAGTTGCTACATGTATTGTCCCTTGCAGTGCTCAGTGCTACTGAGGAGGACTGGCTCTTCACCTTGTCCTACCTCCAGTACTCCCAGCTGGCCTACATGCTCTGGAAGCAGGAAGCTATTGCTGTCTAGCAGGCTCAGCCTGGGGAGCCTTCTGGGGGAAACATGCACCCTAAATACAGCCTGGGAAACTCTTGAGTAGAGCAGGGCATGCAGCAAAACTTCAGAAGTGAAGGAAAAGGGCAACCTCCCTGGGCATCTTGTTCAACTTTGTTGGTTAATATTCTAAAAAATGTAGATATAAAGACTGAGAGCTCTCTTGTAGTCATTTTAAAGGAGGAGAGAGGGGAAAGGCTGTTTCACTTCAAAGACTGGCACAAGTGGGGTTCTGTCAGATAAACTGATTCATGAATGAGCTTGTGCACTGGAACAGGCTGCCCAGGGAGGTGGTGGAGTCTCCTTCTCTGGAGACTTTCAAAAGCCGCCTGGACTTGTTCCTGTGTGATCTGCTCTGGGTGACCCTGCTCTGGCAGGGGGGTTGGACTAGATGATCTCTAGAGGTCCCTTCCAACCCCTTCCACTCTGTGTGTCTGCACCAAAGAAACCAGGAACACCAGTACTGCAGCGCAATGCAGATTTCAGCTCTTGATTCTTTCAGTCAGCTGCGCTCAGCCTTACCCGTTTTGTGACTGTTAGCTATTCTGCACCCTTTCTTAGAAAGCGCCTTTTGTAAGAAAAAATACATCTACCAGTGAATGTGGGCTTTTTGCCCAAACGTTTTCATTTAGTAAGCTGCTCTGAGTTTTTTCACATGCACATGATGCCATAAATGTCCATGGGAAAGAACTGTAAGAACAAGCAAAACTGCAGTGGGATGCAAGCTTTCATTTGGTAACTCTTATGTTAATTTGGCACAGCAAAGAATAGCCATCTCATGTTACCCATAATAGTAGATATATTATAAATAGAATGAGATTGCTGTCCAAAGTACATTGCCTTCATGAAAGAGAGGCAAATGAGGAAACAAAAACACCTAGAAAACATGACAGACATCAGAATACACTGCAGGGCCGTGAAGTTTGTGGGGACCTAATATATGTAGCCTCAGGTGCTCTGAATTGCATCATTAATTTCATGGGGAAAAGACTGAGGTTCAAGTAAATATTTGTCAGAGGCTGAAGCTAAGGCCTTGCCCCATTAGTTAAAGCACATTTGTGAAATAAGAAAAGGAAAGTCTACTCATACACATCCCTCTGTGCTGAATTTCACACTGTGTCCCAATACACATAGTAAGAGTGCACCTTTATCTCTTTTCTTAGCAGTTCCATTTTGGTACGGCAGAGTTGTAATTTATTGCTGAAATGCTCAAATTCTTTCCATAAAAGCTCAAAACGCGTTTACTAGCTGTTCAGTGTCGTACGCTATGGGACTTACCTGCTTTTAACGCTTTCTGCAATACTGTTAACATATTCTGTGTTCACCTAAAGAAAGGAAGGCGGGGTTCATTTCAAGTCGCCCATTTTTGTATTAAGCAAAATTTTCTAGGGAATATTTACACGCAAACCCCCTAATTTTTATTCTTTTCTACAGCTTTCACTTATGCCAGAAAAGCACGGTCGTATAACCATCAGTAAAAAGTGCTGTTTCAGGTTAATCATCCAAAAATCAAAAAGGAGGCCTGAGGTGGTTAAGTCACTTAAGCAGAATTGTCTAAAGCTAGTGGTACTTAACATTTTTATTTAGTGTTTCTTCTTAATATAACAAACTTATGGCTCTGAGTCTGGAAATTTTGAGGACATACTAATTCATAGCTGCTGTTTCATAAAAATAACAGTTTTAGTGGGGAAAACACATCTGTTAACTATATTAAACACTTAAATTTTATGGATTGCTTTCGAAATCCAATACCTGTCTTAGCAGTTCAGGGTTGTTTTTTTTTAAAATGCACTAATAATCGTTACTAACTATATAATAAATTTATAATACGTAAAAAAGATGCAATGTGATAAGTAAAGAACTGTGATAAGAAAAAAATACCAACAACTTTGAAACTCCCTTTCAGTCAATAAGTTACTCTGGCTTAACCCATGATGTAAACATTTACCTTGATCTTCTGAAACCTTCTGGGAAAACGGTAGGTGTGGGTTCGTGATCAGTGAATACACCTGCCCCTCTCCCATAATTAAATGTTCTTATCACCTCTCATATCAGCATGATCAACCTGTCCTAGTTTACTGCATGGCTGAAAAACGGAAACTGCAAGAATGCAACTTCGGGGATGGGAGAAAGAGGAGAGACTGGTTCTTACAACAGCAGTTGAATCCTACGTTGACTGAAATGGACAATTACTGCAACCAAAGCCCCTGGCTGTTTTAAATGCCACCTCAGTTCCCCAGCAGGGAACCGTACTATTCAGAAGTTAACCCTTAAAAACACAAAGAACTCTGTGAGGCCCTGTATTAGAAGGTTTGTCTCAATGGCAGCTAGGCAAAGCTCACCATTGCCAGGGCTCTTCACTGGGAAATAGCAACTGTAAAATAAGTTCAGCTCCTGAAAATTACGCTGAAGAACAACAGCAGCCAGTAAAATTGGGCCTATCCACTTATTACTGTGACCCAAACAGAAAAATGGAAGACATGCCCTACTTAATAAAGCAAACTACGTTCCGCTTGACAGTGCTGCAGTTGCACAAGCTGCTCTAAGTGATGACTGAACTAAAAAAATCAAACTTGAACTGTTAATGAATACAGGTATGAAATCTAATGTTGTTTACGGAAGGTCAGAGAAATATGAAGAATAAATATGAAGCCTGAATAATTGAAGTCTTTCAACCTGCAAGTAACTATCACTGGCTAATTCCCTTTTGCAGCTTTTTTCCAATGTGCTAACGACATTTTGGAATAAGAAAAAATTAATTTACCCCTATTTTTTACCTTGAGCACTGTTTACTCCCCCAAACCTGGAACTGTTCAAGTCTCTGAACAGTTTTCTTTTTCACAAGAAATGCCAACAGAGAGGCAGAACGCAAGGCTCCAGCATGTCAAGGCGCTTTGCAAGATACCTGATATCAAAGCAGCATATAAATAATCTGAACTTTCGTCAGACTGAGTTCACTTTTTTCAGGTCCTACAGAGCTTTTCTGTGGAGGATTTGCTTTCATCTTGAAGTAGAATAATTTACTTTCAGAGATAACGAGTTCATATGGTTATATTTGAAAACATGACTGCAACAACTGTGCTTGTAAACGTAATTTGGCTTTTTACCCTTTGACCACCTGAGTGACAGATGGGGTATTTCCACACAGCAACACTGAAGCGCTACCTCCTCACTATCCACTCTCTCCTCTAGCACTGAAGAAGTCCCTCCCAAAGGCCTCGCAAAGAGTTTTTTGCAGGCTCTCCTACACTATTACAGTAAGACATAAATCTCCAGATTGTCTTTCTATGAGCATACTGCACCTTTCCATGAAAACTTACCTCTGCTACAAAGATGATTATTACGCAGTCGTTCTTTTGCTCTTCAGAAAGGTTGTACAGCAGGGAATGCAGGGTATTAATCAGATAATCTTGTTTTACCCTTTTCACAGTAGGCACACCCATCACCAGTGAGACTGCAAAGAAAGAAGTCCACAAGCCACATAATTTTAAGTCGGGTAAAGGGAAACTGAAATTACATTTTCATTTTGATTTGATGTGACCATGAGACTTGGTGACAGTTAATATTCCTGCAGCACTGTGACAGCATTTGCTCTACTCCTGGAAGGAGAGAGACCCCCAGCTAAGGTCTATACTGTGTAGACGGTGAACATCTGAGAACTTGGAGGTATTACCACCTCTGGCAAACACACAGGTATCTGCTGTTGAGTTCCAAAAGTGGGTATTGCAAAGTAAGTGCTAGCTCTTGGTATGGAGCTGGTCATCTGCATACGAAGAGTTAAACCAACACTTTCACTGAGCAAGTCGTCACAGGAGAAAGGCCTCAGAAAGGCATCAAAAAATCAAAACGTCAGAAATCTTTCTAAGCAGTTGAAGTGACACAAATCTGTGGCTTTGACATCATCAATAATAAGGAGAAAGGAATTTGGATGTTATTCTTCTTAAGAAGGAAGGAACTGAAATTGTCTCTGGCAAAGACTCCACTAGCAGCAACCCGTGCTATATTACATCATTAGGTTGAAAGCAGGACCTCTCTTCTATCATTGGTGAGGGCATTACTCAAGTCAGTGACCTAATACGGCTCAGTAAACCTGTAAAATTCCTAGTCCTTTAGAAGATTCCTGTTCACCAAAACCTCGTGAGGCTGGTAAGGAAGCAGCAGGTTTTGAAGGAAAGGAGTAGGTGCAGTCAGTGACTTGCTCCAGACTTCATTTGTGCCGGGATCAGCTCAAAAATGCCAAAGCTCCAACGTTCCTTCCCAGCACATAACCGGCTAAACCACTGGGGTTTTGTTTTGTTTTATGTGCTGAAGGTCAACCTGTACTTGTTAAAGTGTGGTCTTGCTATTGTGATTTTCATGTATCAATAAATGAAAACATGCAGTAAACGCAGATTTCTCTTATTACTTTTCTTTTTTTTTTTTTTTTTGGCTTGCTTGTGAATGTATCTGGTTTTCTGAGGGTTTTCTGTGACCCATTTTGCTGCCTACCTGTGGCCTTTTGCATACTCACACTGATCTATGTGTTCATAGATCTGACTCCACTAAGAACCACAGCACTGCTCCAATAGAACCACCAGCCCATACCAAGCTATTTTTTTTCAGTTAAATCAAAAGTGCTGCTAATGTTTCTTTATATAAAATCACCCCAGAGAAAAGTCAGAATTTCAACAAAATGCAGAACTCAGCAGCAAAACAGTTGACTAGTTCCTTGTTTGCTTATTCCTTTTGAATGTTCTTTTTACCTATCACACGACAATTAGAAGACGTAACAATCATTTGCATTATAGTTCACTGGACTTCATTATGCTTTCTGCAGGTGTCAGCCGATTTCTCATGGGATGAAAAAGTTACACTGAAAATTTATCAATATCCTTCAAATGACCACATCACCTTTCCATTTGCTTCTAATTTTAGCAAACTGTGTGAACTGTAAATTCTCCCTGGCTTCCTTACTAACACTAATTTTGTGGGGAAAAAAAATTATACTGATTTGGGGGGGAGGGGGGGGAATGACAGCTAATGCATCTTTGCCACGTGAATCCACGACTAAGAACAAAACATATGTTGCTTTTCAGGTATGACTATTTTTTTGTTGGGATTTGAAAAGGTTTATCACAATACTTTGAAGAAAACTTGAAATGGGGATGGGAGTGGTAACAGTGCTTTTGCCATCCCCATTAAAATTTATTGAGTTTGGCAACATTATAAAGTTAGGGAGAAAACCCCCTCTGAACTGTAAGTATGCTTCATTGCTAGAACTTAATGTAAAATATAAAATACAAACATATAGAAAATATAAGCTAAGCTTTATTTCCTACCTCCAGTTCTCTGTTGCCCAAAAATAACGTTTGGGAAAATGGCATCTTCATATTCTCGAAGGTGAGGTAGATAGTAGTACATGTTTGTAAGATGCACAGGGAGTTTTCTGGTGAGGTTTAACACTTTCCACTTCATATCATCTTAAAGAAAGAACAAACCCACATATACACATAGAAGAAAAAGCCAGCAGTGAAGCCTATTATTTCAACTGTTTTCCTCAATTGAATACTAGCAGATCACCACACACAAGGTTGTTCAATCAGAATTATTCCTCAGAAGTGATTGTATGTCATATAGACGACCCCCCTGTGGTAATAAACTGAGAAATCGCCCAGTGCAGACCCTCCTTGCCAGACAGTGGTGCAGACCTCCAAGCCTGAACATCCTGGGAACTCCACCTGCATTTCCCTGTACCTAAACAGTTGCAGGATTGAGCCATCTTAAAGCACAACAAGCAGTTCTTTTAAAAACAGCAGGGGAAAAAGTGATTTGGTTTTTTGCACAGCTGGCAAGCTACTGTTGAGATGGAAAGAAACACAGATTCTGATTAATAACTTTCTTAATTACTTAACAAACATAAACGCTTTCCCCAAAATGTAACACATGGTGGTTTTCAGGGCTCAAACAGAAGTTCCCAGGTTATAAAAAGTCCCATGGCAACAAGGACAACCAGATCCAGGCCTTCAAAAACAACTGGACTGACATAAGACTGTAGTAGTTAAGAGAAAAGTCAGGAGTATTTATTTTTTCGTTACTCGTTTAAAATAATGATGAAAATAATTAGAATATTTATTCATGTTGAAATAAATTATAAAAGAATCCTATTTTTTGGAAATCAGACATATAAAAACCAGATACCATTAATTCAATAATTTTTGTTCCTTGATACAAACATTCTTGAATGTTCCAGTGGTGGTAAAAAAATCTTTAAATTAAATTCAATAAAAACTTGAACAACTTAATTCTTAAAATAATTATAAAATCCATTATAAGATTGAAAATAAAATGCTTAATGTAAGATACTTTTGAGGGCATAGATGATATACACCATGCAATTAAAAAAAAAAAAAGTATTTGAATGGATTAAAATGAAGACTATATTTAGAAAGAATAGCAAGCGGGCTTTTGAATATTTAAGAAAACTGCTTAGAAACATCCTTCCAAGCTGCAGAAAACTTGAACATTCATAGTTTCATATTCAGCAGGTTTACTGACTTACATGAAATGTTATTTTTTCCTAAGAAGTACATCTAAGCTAAGTCCCCAAATTTACCACCTTTCAAAGTGACTTAAAACAAGTCTTACAAATTACCATCATCCGCTTTATTCCCTCATCTTAGATCAACGAAGACAGAGGCTTATTGGAAGGACAGTTTTGTCTGAAGTCTTTCAACTTCCAACAGATACTCCCACTGAAAACTAGGACCCGACAGAGATCCTCTACTCTGCAGAAAACAGTTTGGTTTTTTTTTTTTAAAAAACCTAACCAAACATGTGTGTATATATATCCAGACATCTGAGTATGAAAGAGAGACCCACAACTCCTCCCACTCTGCTTTGCCATTAAATAAACTGGAATTTTGCTGCATGGAAACATTTTTTTAACCACCTTCTTTACTTTTCAAGGACTTTCCATTTTTATTTGTAAATAGCACCTATCAAGGGTCAGGCAAGGGACTTTAATTTTATTGTGTGTGATATACATTTCATTATTGTTGTACAATAAAACTTGGCTGGAATGGGAAGCAAAAAAGTAAAATTAAAACTATGCAGTGATTTTACAAAAGTTCTGCCTTGAATCCTGTGGGGCTATGGGTAGCTGACAACATGGTCTCTATTCTAAAGCCTGTAGGGCCACAACCCTGCACCACGAAGCATTTGTTTATATGCATCCCAACAGTCCCACTGAATTAATATTCAATAAACAGACAGAGGCAGGGAAGAACAGGACAAGAAACGAAGCTGACTGCACAAAGCAGGAACGCACCTTGTTCCTTCTTCCCTCTAACAGTCCTGGTTAATTCCCTATTTTAATCTCATACCAGCCCACTCTACTGAATGCAAATAAGTTCTTTTTAAGAAGTATTTTTCAGCAGCATCCAGACTCTTTTTGAAGTTGGGGTGTGCTGTGGAATGCCTCCAGCAGAGAGATGCCCCTTCTACTGTAGGCAGCTACAGTGAGCAGATAGATGGGTAGGTACAGCAGTCTGTAAGGCAAGGATCCAATACATTTTTAAATAAGTAAGTTTAACTAAACTATGGGAAGATGCCAGATCACTAGAGTAAACTTATTTGCATGTTGGTCTCCCCTTAAAAAAAAAAAAAAAAGCAGCAGATAAACCTCAAAGGTTTTCTTTTGACTGGCATAACTTATAAGCATTCACATGTCCTTCCAATTATTACCAAACTACTTGCAAGATAAAAATAAATCCTAGAGGGAACATTCTCAGGCTGTATCTAGCCAGCAAGACCTCACGGGTCTTCTCAGCTCCTGGGTTCAAGCAAGCACCCGCTGGGATGAGACTGCACACAGCGGTGCCTGAGGTCTGCTGGCAGGATGGCAGAGTGCTCACGGCCAAGAAGTGTCCCCCCCAGATTCATTTCACCTGTATAGGAGGGGGACCAGGACCATCTGAGGTGGCATACATACCTGCCTTCCAGGGTAGACACAGCCCTAGTATTGATCAGGGTGTAGTGGCATAGTAAAAGCTGGTAAAAATAGCTTATTCACTGCTCTGTAGTTGGCACCAAGAGGGATGAGCACTGTACGAAACTCGATGAGCAATCTGTACAGCTTTGCCTCTCTGACACCACTGCAGTCTGCTGTGTCCCCTTTTTTTCTCTCCTGGTTTAGTTACTAACTGATCTTATTTAAAGAGGGGCTATAGATTACCTCCCACCCTTTTTTTAAAGGAGAAACTTTTACCTAATGCTAATATAATGAAATCACTGATTTTTCTCCCCACACCAGCGATAAAGAAACATGAGCACACAAAACTGCAAACCATTAACATAGTACACTTTTTATACATACAGACCTGTATGATTTGTTGTCAAGTTCATTCTTTTTGCAACTACACGTTTGATTTCCTCTAGGGCATTGCTCAGTTCGTGTGATCTTCTTTTATTTTCCTTTTCAGCATACAGTAGTCTTTGCCGAAGCTCCAGAAACTGGCTTTGGTACACGTCTAAGTCATTTCCTGCAATGAGAATGTCTTCTCATCCAGGTGAATTACATAATGGAATAAAAAGAAAGGTTAAGAACAGGAGACACTCCAGTGGAAGATATGACCAGAGGTGTACAAACAATAATAGAAGTTTATTCATGGAATGAAGAAGTCTGGAATGGTATTAAGAAGTAGAGTTT
Source organism: Eurypyga helias (assembly GCF_000690775.1). NCBI lineage: Eukaryota > Metazoa > Chordata > Aves > Eurypygiformes > Eurypygidae > Eurypyga > Eurypyga helias. The sequence goes on along the minus strand of NW_010251608.1, from coordinate 8,607 downwards.
AGGGAGCAGAGCTGGGTAAAGGCTTGCAATTGAAGGCAAGAACAAGAGTACGACATTCATAATAAGGAAAAAGTCAGTGAAAGGCTGTGAGTTCTGGGGAATGTGCTAGCCGGTAAAGCCAACAACATTTTTCACTCGGTGACAAACAATGACCCTTGACGCACTGAAGAGTGTAGTTATGTAATGGCTTGTCTTTTGTACAAAACACTATTAGCACTAAATTGCAGATGTTAAGGTATTCAGCCTTCATCTATGAGTTAAAAAGTGCTTGAAGTATATTAAAAGTTGAAGTATATTAGTAAAGATGTCTATGGTTTATTCATGCCACATGAACAAAGGTTGTTAGACTTACTAAAATTAATATACGACAACACTTCAATAATGTCATTCATTCTGGATAAACAGGTTTTTTATTTGCAGTAAACACAAGTCCTTAATTTAATCAATGGATGTACGATTGGAAGACCCTGAAGTTTAAAACTTCTAGGAAGAAAGCTGTTAGCAAAAAGAAGTAAACATATGGCCTCTATTATTGGTCTCATTAAAAATTTAAAATATTTTCAGTAAAACATCCATAAAATGAATGCTTCCTAAGATTTTCTGACAGTCTCAATGTCCTGTCTTGCAAGAAAGGCATTCATATCTAGGAGTATTCTGTATTATCCCTCTATGAATAGAAATTTAGTGTTGTTGAAGGGCAGGGAAAACTGGATTATTTCAGCTTAGTGCAACAAGAAAGTTCTACTTTATTGAAAGAAGGCTTCCCTAAAAAATATTCAGAGAACAAATAAATAAATAAATAAATGGAAGGTCAAAGATGGAGAGTCCATATTTTAACAACTGCAGGGGAAAGGTTAAAATAGATTTCCAATACAAATCTCTCACGAGGCAGCAGGCTACAGAGCTAGAACCCCAAACGAGGTAGATTACTGGAACACCTAAGGAAGAGTCTTTCATCAGCTACCATGTAGGAACACACTTTGGTTTATGCTTTTCTTTTGCAGGTGTGTTTTCAATGCCATAAAACAACTTGTAGTTTTTTGCTTTAGAATGTATACAAATAAAATGGTAACAGGTTTAAGCTGATTTGGGTGACTGACAGACATTAATCATGCTGTTTTCATAGCAAGAAGGCGATTCCAAATAGAGCATCAATACGTATAAATACGGTAGAGATTTATCTTAAAATTCCAAGACAAATTTGAAGAGGTATCAACTAACAATACAGTAATGGATGAGCATTTTTCTTTAAACTCTCATTGCCTTTATTAAGAGTTAGCATCAAGCCCCAAGAAAAAGTGGAGGTTTAACCTGCAGTAACGTTCCACATGCTCCTGGGAAGATGCAAATAGCAAAGAGCAAGCCCAGAATGTTAGGATAACTACACGTTATCACAGGATGCAACTTACTGCTGCTGAGAAATCAGAAGATAGCAGGGGAAGCAAGGGTTTGACAAAAGGAACGTAGTATTCACTCACCCCCAGTGAAGAATGAGCTTGTTATAAACATTTAGAGTTTGAAATAGAACATGAAATGTTCAGTGTGTTATAAGAGTGTTTGTAAATGAGTGATACTATTAGTAAACCTTTGGGTAAAAAAAAAGGGGGTTTCGAGCAGCTCGCTCTGGCAGGAGGGCCAGGAGAAAGGACCTTTGGCCGTTTCATAAAACATCGTCTCTCCCCAGCAACGGCCTCGCTTGGCAACACCTCATCTACCAACAGTTCTATCAGCAACGGGGAGTGTCAGGATAAAACTGGAAAATGGCGAGATGAGGACCTACGGCAAAACTCCCAAGAACAAATAAAGATAAAGGCTTCTTTCCCCTTGGGGAGCTGATGATGAATCACTGATGGGCTAAGGAAACCCAGCTAGGGAATGTCAAGGGGGTTACGCTGGCTACAAGCCAAGGGGAAAACCACAACCACCACCAACCAGACTCAGTGAGAGTACTCAAAGACTTTAAAATGAATTTTCAGCTCTACTACAGCATTTCCTCTGGCTGTTTACTACACAGTGTCATACAGACTTATGGCTATCATAATTCTAAGTTGGCAATACTTAAAATGGTTTTAAACGCAATCCTGCGTTCTCTCCTAATAGATACGTATGTATGTAAAACTTTCTGCGCCAGAAACTGAAACTGTTTAGAAACAACACTAATCTCTAAAGCAAACACTCATTCTGAAAGTCAACCAATTATTTCTCTTAGCTCCATGCACACATACTTCCTACTGTCCTAAGTGTGTCCAGTTTCATTAACAATTGTCTCCTGGCAATAGCTAAGAGCTGTGGGTCGATTCATCACTATGTCCTCCTCGCATTCAAAAAGAAAATAAACGGAAAATTGGGAGCAGAGGAAAGGAGGGAAGAAAACACCCCGCAGTCTAGCAGTGACTCTTGTTCCTGTTTCTTGGTTACAAGCTACACCGCTTATCATACCTACAGACACTTTCTTTTAGAAACAGAATTTTGGTTAATGCTCTCTTCAGAAGAAAACTAGGTAAGCACACCAACTGCAAAAAATCTTGTCACACTCCACACTTGGAAGAACTGCTGGCTGTTCAGGTTAATGAAGCGTATTAAACCACCCAGGCGTGCATTGCGCTAACAACTGCGGCGGTTTATTATCTTCCTGTAAGTGATCTAAAATAGAGAACCTTTTCTAAATCTTGTTACACGCTTTGCAAGCGTGGGTTTTGCCTTGAGCAAGGAGGAAAAAATATCCCCCGAACAATGCTTCCGCCTTAGTTCAGAACAGCCAGTTCTTAGGCAAACACTTAAATCCAACAATGTGCTGAAGTCTGAGAGGATTTAAGCACCTTTCCAGGTAAGGACACCTTCCTGAATTCGTGCATGATCTTTAAATGTTTTGTTTGGAGCATTGCAGCACAGAATTATTTGTGTCTTGCAACAAGTTAGAGACAGCCAAGAAAAACTACCATGAAGTCAGAAGCCGCTTCACCTGCACTGGGTATATTTATCCATCATGTTTAATGTTCGTCAGAACTGCAGTAGCGTCAATTGTTGAGCTTTAACCATAGGTCACAGCGTGTCTTAAACCTTCAGGTGTCTCTGAAGTTGGTTTATTTTACATGGTTGAAAAGGGAAGCTTAAGTGAGCAGGTTAAGAAGCTTCTAAGTGTTTCAACTCATCTGTCCAGTCCACGCTCAGACGGCAACTGGGCTGCAGGGGCTATTGCTAAGGTGGAGGCTACAGACAGGAGGAGGAAGATGACTTTCAGCCAGGCACAGTTCTGGCTGAAGCTTTTGCCCGTCTGTGACGCGGCAGTATCAAATACTGGCTTGCTAAGCTAAAGCACGGGCCTTACCGTGCAGCGAGGACTCTCTCACCACGTTCTTATAGCCCTCCACGCAGGCGTCCAAGCAAGGAGAGCAACCAGGCAGCGGGACGTTCTGTCAGCGTGTCTACTCGTCTTCGATGGTATCCGCATCAGGAGCTTCCAGACAGCGGAGGGACACTGCATTAACCCAGCAACATCAAAGAAAAGCAACATGCCAGCAATGTGGGGGGGGAAGTTAGGGTTCAACTGTGGCCATACAGTTAAAGACAGATCAAGGTTAATAACTGAATTTAAAAAAAGCATTCGATAACATGGACTTGCTGTTGGGTTTGGCATAGAATACTTTCTACTGAACCATTTACATGCTGTATCTAACTGAAAATAGGTAAGTTGTAGTTTCTTTGAAACAAGTTTGCTTAAGTTCTAATAATATTTTCTTAAATGTTGGCAAACAATCCTCATTTTAGATCTGATTCTTTTCCTATATTAGGACACAGTGGTAAATGAATGTCATAGTAAAACATTCAGACAGAACATCACTATATAGGAAAGCAATAGCATCAAAATAAGTGGAAAAATTTATAAATTGAATGGACATTGCATGGTGTTTGCCCAAAATGGGTATACTTTGGTTTTAACACAGTAACGTCAGTAACATGACAGAGGGGTCCGGTCGTAATAGCAGTGGAAAATTCTGATTTGAATATGGCCTTTATCAGGCAAATAAAAAGTACTCATTCACTTCAACCAATGGTTATTGCTTTATTCTGGTTAGTATTTTAAATATTTTTACAGTTCTGCCTGATGTAGCAACAATCACTCATTCATACACACATTTAATTAAATGCCTAGCCAGTAACTAAAGTATTTTTGGATAAACCCGTGTTCCTCAAGACTCAGCGTGCAACATTAGGAAAGCATGAAGGCCATGTGTTTACACTTGTTTAAGTACAGGTTGTGATGAGACACTCTACAGCAAACAAAGAGAGGTCTGAAATGTTCCCTATCCCTTTCTCTACGAAAAGCAACAATAACTACTCTCTTTTTGTACCTGAATCTTTATAGGATTTGTGACTCTGTTCCTCTACTTTTGAGGACAAGGCAGCTACTATTCCACCTGAGGTAATTGCGAGACTCTTAGTTCAGTAAATTACACATTTAGAAGCCGGTAAAACTATGCAGCTTTTATAAGTCTTAGATATTAATTTTGATATAAAAATTGGGATCAGTAAATACTAAGTCTTAAGTCCTAGTTGAGGTGGTTGTATGCTTTTTTTTTTTTTTTTTTTAATACCTAAATGCAGAACTACACAAAGAAACTGAGTAAGCAATCAGTGGACTGCAGAAACCCTGAGTTTCAGTCACATCCTGACTGTATGCTGGGGCAGAACCTGGATGTGCAATAACCTCTGCGTGGTCTCCATTCCCCTGGAAGGAAATGTACGCATGAAGGCAAAGAGGGAAGATGTAGCCTACCAGTCAATGGGGAAAACTGGGGAAAATGGTGGTTAAACACAGCCTAACGGGCTTAGAGAAGGCAGGAAAAATGGCTTCTGCATGTTCATAAATCTGAATAAGTCATATTGGCTGAAATTACAAGTATATATTAACATTCTTAGGTCCTTGTGACATCGTATTTTAGCATCGCTTTCTCCTAAATTCCAGGCAAAGCTCTGTTTTAACTTACTTGGATAAAGTATCCCACACATGTGGGTGAAGAGGGCAGCAACGTTACAAACCAATTCAAAGAAATGTAATTTTATAACCCTTACAACCAACATGAAGAAGCACTGCTATGTGAGATGATGTGTTTTACCTCACTGCTGTGACTTCTAAGAAATTCATTGTTATTCAGCCAAGACACCAAAGTTTCCTTTTATTCAGGAATAGTCTGTCTCCTGAAGAAAGTGTATGTAAGTTCATAATAAGTTTGTAACACATTCTTGTCTTCTCTTTTACTGTTTTTCTATTTTTTTTTACTGGTTTTACTGGGTTTTTTTACTGTTTGCTACCTCCTTGTGTTTACTTTTGTATTTTTGTATGCCTGTGATATTTATTCTTGATTAATATTTACATGGAAAACAGCAGTTAAACTGTGTGAGGAAGTCACCATGTATATTGTAAGTTGCATACTACTTTCCATAACTGCAAAGCTCTATGAGGAGTATTTGTATGAGAGCAAATACTTTTGGTCAGGTGAATTATTAGTAAGTGGCTTGTAACTCAGTTGCACAACAGTAGGAACATCTGCATCATCCTGACAACAGCCTTCCCTACTCCCAGGAGGCAAACTGTTTGCCTCAGACAGGTTTTGCTTGGGGCCTGGGGAGGGACCAAAAAGCTCACAGCAAAACCATGTAGGACGTGTAACAGGTATTGCTACAGCAGTCCATCTGGTAACCTGCTAATAGCAGCCTGTGCTCCCGAGCTCTCTAAAGGACATTGAAGGAATCGCCATGCAAGTTTAGGCAGACAGCATCAGGCTTTGCTGAAGATCTGGTGATTACCAGTTGTCTCTGTAATTTACTTTTATCTCTTTTTTTTGGCCACAAAAATATCAGCCTATTTAAAATGAAACCTCTGCTTATATTTATAGAGCAAGGGAAAAAGTGACTATGAAAACATCTTTGGAAGGACAGTCAAGATGTATCTCATATTATCCACAACAGCTGAAGTCTCGTGACTTGGGTAGATTCCGAGCTTTTGTTTTCAAGCACGAGTGATGCGGGAGCATCTTCCCTGCCACGCCAGTTCAAGCTGCCCGTACTCACAGCAAGTCTCACAACTGCAAGCCAACACTCGGGCTGCACCGAGTAGCGAGAAGCAGTAGCACACAGCCAACTACTTGCTGCTGTCATTGCCAGCAAACACGCTACAACTCAAATCTCTCAAGCTAGCTAGTCCCTTCGTGTAAGGTGTTTAAAGGTCGCTGGCTTAAGCTACTCATTTTTATTTGCACAGAAGTCGCAACAGAGCCAATACCTGATTTAGACTTCAAGGGCTGAAAAGCTCCGAGACCGCAGACAAACTGAGCAATATTTTACTGGGCTATTATGTACTTATATTCTGGAAATACTTAGGTTCAGTAGTCTTGAGCTAGGATGCCCTGTCCTAGTTGTACAACAAACAAAAAAGATTATTTGCTATCCTGACGTCACCGCAATCCAAAAAACAATAACTGGATAGAAACCAGCGAGAGTACTGCTGCTGCTTCGGGCGATAGGCTATGGTCAAAGATCAAGAGCATGGGCAAAGCAGAGAAGGAAACTGAAGTAAGAGGAGATTTAACAAACGTGTGGAAGAAAATGAGCCAGACAAGAACATTTGACAATTGAGTGAAAGAGATGGGAGCTGCCAAGCTGAGACAGTACTTGACCTCTCAGTAACAGGTGGGATAAGTGAAAAGGTCATTAGAAAGGCAAACAAACATCGTAGTAATGAGATGTGAGAAAAGTGGGACCTCCTGTAGTGTTCTAGGCATGTCAGTGG
>NW_010251608.1:0-1786 GCF_000690775.1 Eurypyga helias | reverse complement strand
GAAAGGTCAGCAGGGCAGAAGGGAAGAAGAGAGGTTTAACAGCATCTCAGGAAAGGCATCTGCCTCTTTTCAGGGAAAAAGATTAATTTCAAACCACCTTCTTAAACAGATGCTCTGTGACAATAGAGCATGAGCTGGTTTGCACCCAATGCTTCTCCCTCTGCAAAAATGCTAACAACATATGGCTGTTCTTTGGGGTTTTTGGGTAAGTAGAAGGCTTCCATCTTCTAACACCACTCGAGCAAACACTATCAATGCAGTGTCATTCCCCACACCTGGTTACCTCCTCCTTTAGTTACTAGTATCAACTGTAATTTTCACATTTGTGAGATTTACCAGGCTTAAGAGAGAAGATGTCTCTGAACACTACCTATTTACATTTGTAATAGTTAAAAGTTTTTTAAGAAAACAGGTTCTAATACTAACAATAATTGTGAAAATGATACCATCTGAGAATTACTGAGATTTAGTTACTCCATTTATCGTGGAGGAGGAGACAACTGTGGAAAGAGAAAAGTTAAAACAACATGTATACATATGTCCCACAACACAGATTACCTCTCTCCTCCAACACCATCCCGCCCCCAAAAAAACAACAAAAACACCCACCCCAAAATGAACAAACAAAACCCTCAAAAACCCAAGCAAATGACCCCAGTGCAGAATACCAGCAGAAAGGCCAAAAAGAAAGAGGAATGAAAATGGAATTTCAGCAACAAGGAGCCACAAAATACAAGTCACAAGATAACGTGGCAATAGTGGTGGTAGCTGGGGATGGGACAAACGCCTTCATTCTATCACCTCCTGGATCTTAGTTTCTTCAGACACACCCTGCTTTTACTTCTGTTTCTCCTTCCCCACTACTAGCAGGATTGCCGCTGAGAAAAGCATCAAGTGTTGCAAGATAAACAACCATACGAAAACAAGAACAGAAATGACAAAGGCAGGAGGATCAGCACTTGACTCTATTCCATGGCAAGGCCAAGATGTCTACTGCAACTTCTGTTTGTTACAGAAACAACTAATATAAATAATCAGCTAGTAGGAGTTCTGTGTTCTTCCCAGAAATTACTAATTGACTTACTCTAATTCTTCTGCACCTACCAGACCTTTTGTAAAGGCGCATATAGGAAGCACTTAAAGATCTACTCTGTCACCGTCACCCCAAACAAGCTGTCCTGTAAAAAGCCACGTCTGCAGGTCTCTGGGATACTCTTTGGAGACATCTTCCAACTTATTTTCAGAAAACAGCATGAGTTTTCTCTCTCCTATGTAGGTTCAGAGAACTTCAGACACAGCTTTCTGTAGATCTACCCAACACGTGCCACCTGCATCACCTATTAAAAAAATACTACGTAATTTTGAAGTTTGTAAATAAAAATATTTTAAAAAAACAAGTATTTTTTTCTCTGGAGTGAACATTTGCGTTCTGGTGCTGGAAAGATGCACGTGGAAAAGCGACAGTACACGAGCACAAATACAACTGCGGAATGGATAACGCTCTTTTATCCTCACAGAGTAATACTAAAAACACTGAAGAAGTGACAGCCGCATCACCTTTAGACTTGTTCTTTCCATCCTGATGCGGGATGCTCGTCACTAACTTCTCTTGAAATTGTTTCTTAAATTAATGGTCGTTTGGGAATTTTTTGTTACCGGGCGGGCTTGACCCAAGGATCCAACCCTGCACTCAAGGTGGTAACTCGGTGCCACGACGCTGGGAAACAGCGATACCCCCCGCACCCGACGCCTTAGGCGGGGCCAAGCCTCCCGGTCGCGCCCGGCC
>NW_010251607.1:0-53223 GCF_000690775.1 Eurypyga helias | reverse complement strand
ATTGGCAAACTTGCTGAGGGTGCATCTTCTCCATTTCTATAATTCCAGATATCCAGATTACAGAACATTTGCCTGGCAATCACTTGTGGCCCACAGACTCTAAGGATAAAATATATTTGGCATACCTTACTTTGTTGGACAACAGCAATTCCGTTTATACTGTGTTCTCATAGACTACCATAACATCACAGAGAATTCAGAAAACAAAATCAAAAATATTTCTTTGATATACGTAACTACAAGAAAAATGTACTTCCCCAAAAGGTATTATGGAGGAGAAGTTAATAGACACTTTGTGAAGTACTGACCAAAAATCTTTTAATAAATATTTCTATTACAGGTGATAAAATTTGAAAATCATATATGTAGATTATCTTCTGTTCCTAAAGGTTTGTACTTCTCTATCATTTTTGCTGCTATTATACATTTATCAAGACAATATAATAATTATGAAAACACTCATTTTTAGAGACAGGCATGTTTGGGAGACATCATCAGGTATGAAAAGACATTAATGTCAGAACTTGCTAAATTAGAAAAAGACCTATGTTTACAAAATAATGGTGGGGTGATTTTGGGGTAACAGGTGGAAGTACAAAAATGTAGAAATGACGAAGTACAATGGAAAATCAAAGGAACATATGAGAAACTGTTTATGTGAATAATCAATATTCTGCATATAATTAAAAAGGATGCATTAATAGCTCTCCATAAAGGAATTTTTGAGGCTAGTTAAGAAGCAGTTAGCCAGCAGCCTGAATAGGAGCAAGGAGATATCATCTTTAACCAGCAAAGATATCAGATCCCAGAAAAGAGGATTTACATATTTCAGAGCCTCCCTGGCTAATCCAGTAAAAATCTGCAGTGGGAATCACAGTCAGCTTCACCAAATGGCTCCCCACAAGGAGAATCATCAAGGCTCCCTCCTTTTTTATGGCACAGTGCCCCTTGAAGGCAATAGGAACTAAACAACACTTGCTGACTCTGAAACTGTAGCCTCAGTGTTGGGAAAGAGATGGAAATTTGAAAAGCATTGCTGAAACTTAAGTGGCACAGAAGAGAGAGCTCCTCAGACTATCACTCCATTCTGAGCTCAGGTAACACCAGGAGCTCTGAATAACGGTTTACCAATTTTGTTGGCTGAAGAACAACTCAAGAGATGAGCACATGATAAGCTGAAGCTAAGACTAAGTTCTATACTTGTTTTATTGAATAACTGTTTCTGATATGCTAACCTTAAGAACTTACCAATGCAAGGTTTTTTACTGTTTTATTTATAAACCTGTCTAATATTACAAGGTGAATCATGATTCAGACAAATCAGAGGCATATAGCGTGAATAAAATTTCTGAGGAACCTATACTCCAGACTTTAAACTCAAAGGGAATTGAGTATTTTCTGCAAGTCTCCTAAGGACCAGGGTAGGAAGAACAAAAGGATGGATGCTTTGGATATTAACAATTGCCTGTCTAGTCCCGAAGTGTGTCTCTAAAAAGGAGATGACTAGGCAATGTGAATGCAGGACAAGCAATTATTTACTTCACCTAATACCTTTGCAGCTTCCACCATGTTGGGGTTTAGGAATGTCATGAGTCAGAGGTGATTCATGTGTTTTACTCAACAAGCAATAGATTCTTTTGTATGACATCTTTGAGCCACCAGGTAAACTTTTGAGCCCAGGTAAACTTTTGGTATCCAAAGAATTTGGGGTTAGGGGTTTCAGAGATTCACATCACACATACAAAATGAAGAATTACTTTGTTTGGTTTGTTCTGAACTAATCACCAGGTAACTTGACCTTAATGTCTTATTAATACTTCTTTTTTCAAATGTCCTTTTGACTATAAGCTTGTTTAGTGTGCAAGTGGTATTCACAGATACTGAATTTGGGGAAGAGTTCCTTTCAGCAGATAAATACCAAGGTGGCAAAATGAAAACCTGGCTCCTTCCAGCTGCCTTCATTCTGGACAAACTTCCACAGTGTCAGACACTGACACTGCTCCTGTTCACACAGCTCCTGGAAGATGTACCACAGTTCCTCTTTTCTGAAGTTACCCATAAAAAAGAAGAGCATACACTCCCTGACCCCATCTTTCACCTGTATGAACAAGCAGGGGAGAAAATAGCTGGGATCGGTGTCTATACCTTCCTTATAACTGGGAGCAAAGACCTGGTCCTCAGTTGCCTATTAAGCACATGGGAGATGGAAAGGAGGATGAAGGAAGCATACATTTTTTGTCAACCACCAGTGAAGGAGTAAAGAAATACAAGCTTTTTGAGGTAGGGGGTGGCACAGGAAGAATCTTTCTCTATGACTGCCATGCAAGTAATGTGTAAGTTGAACAGTTTCATATGGTAGGCCTTGCAAATAGTATCCATTGCATTGCTGGTAATACTGACCTTTCAGAACCTCTATTCCTAAAAAAATAATGCTTTAATAAAATGAAGTAATTTTGAACTATCGCTTTTAATTTCTTTTGGTTTTTAATTCTTAAATGCCAAATATCAAGAATTAGTGTAGTTTGATATAGGCAGAAATTCACATAGCACAGATGCTAAGCAAATATGTTGAAACTATGTTTTATTTGCTCACAATACAGTCAAACCAGGATATATTTAGAACATGTTTAATGCCTTGTTAAGTTATATACCTGGTTACACATGAGCTTTCTCTATTATTGATCTGCAATCATTGCAGAAAATCCTAGGCCAGACAATTTGCGGGCTACTTCAGGCTGAAATTTGGAAAAAACATGTACTGTATATTCATTAATCAATGAGACTCCTTCTTCTTCCAGTCTTGTTTTGTGCCAGATACTGAAATTGGATCTGGGAATCTTCTAATTCACAAGCAGCCCTACTGAATCCCACATTTTCTAGAAAGCCACAGTTGTCATCTCAACCATGATGCGTTTGTGCAATTCCATATATTACTGCAAGTTTCTCACTAAGTAAAATGGAGTCATGGACATATAAGTATTCAAAGAGATATAAAATCTAAATCTCATTTGGGTCTCCAAGTCAGTCTTTGAACAGGCATTTTTCAATCTGAGGTCTAAAAGAATGAGTATAAGATAATACATTCTGTAGTAATGCAAACAAAAAGTATGATAGGAAGTAGTCCCACAGATAACTATTAAAATACTGTGAATTTAATGAAAAATCTGTCAGTACTTCTTGTGCAAGATTGTGAGGAATTAACTTCTTTTGATCTACATGGCTGCATGTCAATAACAGAAACTATAACGTCACCAACTTGGTAGATAATTGAACAGATAAGTACGGATAATTTACTACAGGAAAATATTTTAAAGATTAGTTTGGCAAAAGCAAGATACATCACGTCGATTTCAGCTGGTGACTGTGGTGTAAATGCATTCACAGTATATAGTACTCAGGGTACTCACAGTACCATAGTTATTAAAGACTGAAACTGGCAACAGAGTTTGGTATTACAAAGAAAACAACATATTCAACTATAGATATAAATTAGTTCTAAATTTCTCTATAATAAAACCTGCTAAGTGAACAGTCATAACGTCAAACTTCACTGTTTTGCTAGACATTATGTAACTTGAAATTTTTCTACAACAAGGAGTTCTCTTGACCCTCAAATTAATTACTTTGATTGCTACTTTTATTTTTATTCTTTCCTAAGCCTGCTGGTAGCAGTGAATTGCTTGTGAAGAGCGTAGAATAGAATAAAAAGGCTGGATTGAACTAATGTGTTGGAGGGACGAAAAAACCTTTGCAATTTATTAATGTATTCAGAAGACTGTTAGAAAACTTTACAATTTAATTATTGGAAGATTATAGAACTGCTTCAGTGCTTCTGTGCTGCATTAAATAAACTGTACGTGTAAGGAGTAATAAATGAAATTGTTAATTTCCGTGCATCCTTAGGGAATAGTAAGAGTGGGGGGGGTTTACATTATTTAGAGCTCCAAATGGATTTGAGTTTATATACAGTAATAAATCTTAACTACATTGTTAATTAACCCTGCCTCAAGTCCCTTTTTACCTGAGGGGTTGAAAGGCACAGTGTCTGTTAGGATAACTCACCATTCATATTCTTAAAGATGTTTAGGACTGGGAGGATCTGTCGATAATAGGGCACCAAGGCCTCTCCCACCATGTCAGCAGACACCACCAGGTGCTGGAGGACTTTCAGCGTGATGCAGAGGACCTGTCGGTTACGAAGGCTCAGCGCATCTGTGATGTAGAAAGAACGACAGGCAGAAAGCAGAATTAATTTCTAAAATGTAGAGGGAGGGGGGAGGGGGGAGTCCTCTAATGGACAAATTTAATTAAACTGTACTCTGCTGGGGATTGTAAGTGGGCCTTTATTAGCCCAGCTTTGAAAGATCCCAAAGATGGATTGCAGTCCTGATGTTATAAAACACTGCCTTGTCTGATTGTTATTTGTTCCCACAATTTGTGCTGACTCTTCAGTAACCCAAAGAATGCAGCTCATTATTCCCTCCTGCTGCCTGTGTAATACTGGCGTGGTCCAAACAAATAAAAAATAAACGTTCAGTAAGTACCATTTGGGGCCAATGGAACTGTACAACTGCAAGACAACCTGTGAATTTTGACAACAGATACATTCTAGTACAACAATTAGTGTTTGTATGTTTGTACTCATTAATTTTACGATCATTTTATTCATTCAACTAACAATTCCTACTATTCTGAGAATCAGTACAATGAAGCAAATGTTTAGGGGGGGAAAAAACCCACAAAAAAACCTTGTAGGCTTTTTTTAAAAGACAAACATTCTAGGAAAAAAAAAGATTTTGTCTTGCCTACTTAGATTTTTTTCTCAGCTTTCAGTGTCATGCTTCTAATCCTATGACACTAAGACATTTCATAAATACCTTTTGTTTCTCTCCTCTTTTGATTTTACTAAAAGCAAGCACTTTGCGTCCCCTTTTGCAATTAAAAATGAGTCATGCTTGAAATATATTTTTTTCCTTGCAAAATCCCTCTAGTTATAAAACCTCCTCTGAAATTATGCAGCTTCAAGCAGTTGTCAAATTTCGTATGCTATTATATATTGGTCTAATTCTCCAGTGTTCTGCCCACTTACATAGACATTTACATCACTGCACTGGGAAAGCAAAAACTGTAAAAGATTAGCTCATATTCAATGCTATATGTTTTATAACCACGGAAGTATATAAATCTGTGATTCCACATGACACAAATATAAGCAATTGCAAAAAATAATAGTAAAGAACACTGAAATTTGAAGAGGAGTTACTAACAACTTCTTCACAAAATGCCTCTTCCCACTGAAGCAATGGGATTCAATATTCCTGACATTAAGCTTTGCCAGTGCACAGGAATGACGTTTCATAGGAAATAAAGTAGTATTCTCACACAGGAGTAATGTCAGTTTTTCCATCTCTTCATGCACGTGCACTGTGCCCCTCCTGCTTCTGCTTCTTATCACATGCCTGCAGAGTTAAAAATCAGAGCTGAAGCTCCAAAGCAGGGGCAAGAAAGACTGGTTGAGTGAAGGTGTAGAGACAACTCTTGAAAATCAGCTAGTAACTAACCTCCCTTCACATGTCTTTGCATGCTTAAGAACAGCATACTAAAACTACCATTAAACAACAGAGTTTGAGGGCCCAAGGTATATGTAGTGCATCATAAGGTAATTCCAAGTTAAAGGAGTGTTGTTAAATGAAAATACAGGCTGAATTACATACTTATTTGCCAGTCCCTACTGTACTCATCATGACACACCTAATTTCATACTGTCTCTGAGCATATCCATGTGTGGACAGGAAGTCCATCAATGTAGCATGCCCACACTAAGTTCCAGCAAAGTGGTTGGCTATTCCAAATTATGCTTTCATGGATAGATGTTGTGAGGCTGTTTTAGCAAAGAGAGAGCCCCAGATACAATTTTATAGATTAGGTCCAATTCCAAAGCTGGAAAATATTCTTGTACAGGGGAAGAGGCATTAGTGATTTTCTTAAAGAGGTGACTGGAAAAGGAAGCTCTGGCATTCCAACAAATAGTTTTATTCATGACCAAGTTGTCATAGACAGAAATAGTAGCTAACTGAACTAATAGGAAAATTATCATTAACACTTGTAATTTTCAGTACAATAATTACTATTCATACAAATATGAATGAATATTTGTATTCATTTAGGAATGAATTAATTAAAATGTTAATAAAATGAATTATTCATACAAACAATAATAATTAAGGGACATAAAAAAAGTGACAAAAATCACCACTTCTTAATCCTTAACCAACAAATTGTACCCACTTCCAGGAATAGTTCTTCCCAACTGTAGAAGCTAGCCCAGAGGATGACACCTTATTTTCAGGCATGCATAGGGTGTCAAGTAAGTGTTAATAGCTGTCCAACCACTCCCAGGGAGAACTTTTTTATGCAGATGGTGGCTCCCAAAGGTTTTCAGAGTTTCCTGTTTTCAGAGTTCTTGTGCAAAGACAACTGTGGTTTGAATGGAAGCTAAGTCTGTCTTGGTAAAAATTAATTCCTTAATAAAGTCAATAGTGTGAATTAGGCCTCATGACTGGGAAGGCATCCCAATGAGTGCAGCAAACTGAACACTTAGTGAATCCAGAAGAAGAATGTTTTCAAAGAACTCATCACAGAACCTGTCATGCAAGGGCTGTAGGAGTGCTTGCTGGAACTTTAAACAGTACTATTGACATTTGTTTCATCTGCATGCTTGAAAACCAGCTTGTCCCATCCCACTCAGAGCAGGGACATCCCATCCTCCATTTGACACACACAAAAAGACAGAATTTGGTTCAAGATTTTGAGTGTTAAAGTGATGGATATGATAGAATCAAATAGACTGCAGAACTTGAGCCTGAAGCCCTTCAAATTGCACAAATCTGCGGTGTTAGAAAAACACTTGTAAATATCAAAAGTAAGATCAAATTGACTGGAGAACTGTAGTTATTATTATTAAATATTTGGACCGTGGCATGCATAGCAGTCAACCAGCTCCTGCCTTGATTATATTAGGCACTGTATAAATATTTAATTAGAGACAGTCCCTGCCCCAAGGATACATCAATTTCAAACATATGTTTATCTTTAAAAAATCTGGTAATTATTTTTTGTGTACTACCATCACTGCAGACCATTCTCCCACATGAATGAAAAGAAGAAAATTTTAATGCAGTACATGAAATAAGTACATTTCAACATTTTGAAAAATGTCAGTGATACCCGGAGGTTAACAGAAACTGAAGAAAGCACTAGTACCCTTACAGAGGAATAAAGCAGACCATTTGAAACTCTTAGGACAGTACAGCTACATATCCCTAAAGAAGGAAACATGCATAATATCCAAAGTATTCCCATCTGAACACTTGCTAGGCTGTTGCCTCTTGAGCTAGAAGTTTGCTGTAAGATGTGGATCTTCACAATAACAGCAGAGTGAATGACTGGTTTGTTTCTCAGTTAAAGATACCTTTCCACTCCCTAAATGGTTTTTAGAGGACTTTTCTCCCCCACTGGTATGTATTTCCCTTCTGGCCAGCTAGTCTGCATGCTATGCATTGTGCAATTTTCTTAAGCAACAACTTTGAAAAAAACCCCAACCTGATAAATTTGCTCTATTGCTTGGTAGTTCCAATGTTTTCTCCTTTAATGGTATATAAACTTGATAATTTTGCTTGTGATACACTTCTCCGGGAGACCCTCCAGTTCTTACTTCAAACATATTTTATTTGTACTACTACAGATTTTCCAAACAAGTATTTTCTGAATTTCAACAAAACTTTCTTAAATAAAAGAAAATTTAAAAATGTTAGTAGGTTAAGTATCTGGTGTAAAAGCTCAGTATCTGAGTCAGCTCTATGTTTCTACCATTCAAAGCCACAGTTAGAGATAATTACGAAATTTGAAAGCACTGAACATTTTTGGGAAGGAGGTTTTTCAGAGTGCTGTTTATTAAAGCTTGTTAGCAATAAGCTGATATATAATACCAATTCACTGAGAGCTTCAGTGATTTTTTTTTTATTACATTTTATTGGCAATTGATGTGAATTTAGAATATTCTTTTGTTAATTTCCTTTATGAGCAAAGAATTTCCTGAGATATATGTAACTTGTTTGCTTATCCATTTAGACAGCAGCAGCTTACACATGAAGCAATAGAAATTATTACTTAAAACATTAAAGTCTTTTCCTTGATACTTCTAGAACCAAGACTCTTTCCTTGACTTTCCTTTCTGACACTTCTAGCATCTTAAAGAAAAAGATCTAGAAGCTATGTAAGGTGATATTTTTTATTTTTATGTAGCAGTTTGGAAAAACCTATCTCAGTCACAGATGTTGTCTATAATGGAAGTCACAGTTCTCATCTTTAGGATTAATATATTTTATAAGCCAGGAAACATTACAGCATTTCTCACACTATACAGTGGATCTTTTCCACGACAATCTTTTCACAGAAGAGACTGAATCAGAACGTTCTTCCCCAGGTAGCACATTGATAGCCTAAACTTTACAGAATCAATTCAGATTCCCCAAACCTCTATCTCTTGTCTAAATACTAATGTTTAGATTTTGGTAGTTATATTTAAAGTTATGTTGATAATTTCTCTTCAATTTGCCCTGGTCTTTAATTATATTCAACACCTTTTTCAAATACACCTGTGAAACTGTTAAGAAATGCATTGACAGTTTCCCTTTTTATTTAGGTCTCACAACCAAAGATTAATACCAATTTAGTTTGCATTCATATTTCCCTCCAATTGGTAAATGAGGTACCTGTTTTAGAAAATTCTTTGCCTGAAGCAGAGCAAGAGAGCAAGTCTCCTACAGGGCAACAAGCACTCAGGATAAAGATGCTTTGATTGTTAATTTGATTGTTACTCTGCCCTTTGTTAATCATTGCCTGTTTGCATAACCAGAAGAAAACTTGTTGAAAGGAACTGGTCTTACAGTAACCCAAATATTCATTAAATAATATAATTCTCACCTTTAATGATATAGTGTTCAGGAAGTGTGAATTTTAAGCATGGATGGGTTGAGGATAGACTTCTTAAATCTTTAATACAGAATACTGAATCCTGGTATTTAATTTAAAATGTTTTTAGAGAGCAGCTTTTCACTAATATTTTCCTTTGATGAACATGCAGGAGAGAAAAGTGCTTTTAAAAGCTTTCTATCTGTAGAGTTATTTTTTCTGTCTTTCTTTTATCTCTTTCCCCTCCATCATCTATATTACCTTGCCTAACAATCAATTGGTTCACTCTTTCACAGTAGAAATATAGTAGTGGTCTAGAAGAAGACTGGTTAATCAGATATAAGGCACCCAGTGGGACACTTTAGAGACAGTAATATGTGTAAAACATAGCTAAGTTTATTGTGGATGTGGCTGAGTCACTGAAATGTATAGCTCTGACTACACTGCTATATTACACAGTCATAACAAATTTAAAAAATCTTCAAGTACTTAACTTTCAGATTCCTTGATATGGTTGTGTCTTTTTTTAATATTAATATGGCTTTAATTAGGAAGGATAATAATTAGATCCTTCAGACATGAAAGCTGACAGAGAATGGTTTTTTATAAATAAAAAAATAAGCACTGTACAACAAAATAAAGCAAGAAGCAACAACTAAATATAGATAGCAGATTCTTGAATGTGTTCCAGCACCATAAATTATGACTTGATGTAAAAGACTTTATATCAAACCCATATAAATATCCTTAGCTGTCAGTCTCTTTCTAATGCTAAAAGCTGTGTAACAGCTAAAGCTTCCAGGTAATTATTTCTAAACTACATTCCGGTCTCAGCAGGTCTTTTAAATCCTAACTGAGTAGCTGCTGTCAGAAACTTGCACTCTTTTCTGAAGAAATTATTTCACCTTTCAAATATGATACTACTATAAATATATTTGGGTAGTGTTGGAAATACAGATTTAAAGAAATGACATGATTCTTTTCTTTTCCCTTTTAGAAATAAAAAAATGGCAACATTGTGTTCATAACCTTTCACAAGTGTCACAGAGTAACCGTTTTGAGTTCTATATGTTCCTTTTGACATTTTCAAAATCAACAGCAAGATAGAGATAATGACATCTATAATTAATCTTTTTAAATGGAGAATAAACTAAATGAAAAAAACCTCTACAATTGTGACCCTTCCAACACCATTATTTCAGCATTATCAGGCTCCAAACTACATTCCCTTTCCCCTTTTCCAAAACTGTATGTGACTGTATTAATTCTGTATCACAAATAACACTTTGTTTTGTTCAGTATCAGCATGGATGCTGAATCATCTCGGGGAAATAGGACAAAGCAATGATACCATTACTGATCAACGGTAACAAATATGAGCATCTATTAGTACAGGTGTAGCATATAATAATCATAATACCAAACTAGAGAAGGATGATGGTTCAGAGTAATATCTCCTCAGTGTACTGATTTAAAGAAACAGGAAAGGATAAAATAATATATCTGAAAATCTACTTGTTTCAAGAAAAGAAGCTCTAGTTTTAGTGGTATTACAGTTGTATTAGAACAATTTATTACCTTTCACATATCTTTTTCTACAAAATCTATATTTGGATATAGAAAAACTTAAAAAGCATTTTTTTCAAATGACAAAATTCCACACACAACATTAATTTGTCAGGCAGAACTCCCAATTCACATAGATATATGTATATGTAAATTGATGAGAATGATAATAGAAAAGATACCTAGTGAATAAATATATGGCAACTGTAGAATAAACAGAAGGACAAAAAGAAACATAATTCCCTAAGTTTCATCTGTTCATTTCTACTGCCATTCTATAGATGAATTGGTTTATACAGAAATGGATTTACATAACAAATATAGAAAATCAGGTAAGAAAATATCAATTCATATTTCCACAGACCAAGAGCCACATTGTAATACGAAAAACAATAAGCCAGAGTCTATTCTTCTGGATTACTGCACGTATCAGGCGGTTGAAGGCATAAGCCTTCTGGCCTTATACCTTACTATTTAGTCACGTTTGCAATAATCTCCATGTACAGCCTGTAATGTTTTATTGCTTAATTAGCAACTTGCCAAAAATGTACTCTACATAAATGCAATTTTAGGTTTTATTTTTTTCTACATGTTCACCTACTTTTTATCGGGATAATGAGCTGAGGAATGACAGGGAGAATCTTGTTTCCACCATGTTCCAGCATGTCATGGATTCCTTGACGAACAAACAACTCATATGGAAATTCCATTTCACAAAGCCCGTCAAAAAACAAAGGCAGATAGTAATGATAGTCCAGCTTTTCAATCTCTACCTAAAAATAAAAAATAAATAAACAAATAAATGTAATTTTTCAGTTCTAATACAATGTGCTCAGGCTGACAGATAATTCATGCCATCTACACAGGTATGTTTAGTAAATAATAATTCATTTTGTATGACTGCTGGTTATCCTTAAGTCTCTAATATGGTTTATGGCCGGATATTGAAATTCAGAAATATTAGACACAAAGAAAAGAATGACAATGAATATGCTCCCACATATTTTCACTTTTTGATAAGTCAGTACCAGATTCTGATATTCTTGTTTATACACCTTACTTTGTAAGTTACCCATAGGAACCAAACCAGTCGTTTTAAGAATAATATTCTGGTTTTTTTATAGAAAAATCTGATCTTCACATCTCCACTTGAACACTCACAAGAACAAATAAGAGAAGGAATCCTGTAACCAACGAATATCCAGAACGGCACAAGTATCAATATTTATACCAAATGCCCACCTTTCTAGAATATTTCCTAATTTTATTTCTTATTCATACCAGGAGCAGAATTCTAAAGAAATTCCATGGTCTCTACTGTGAAAAAAGCTAGAGAAATTAGGTACCTATTTCTAACAGTAACCTCCCTCCTATCCTAAAATACAAAGTGTGTTAACCTTCCCTAGCTATATATTTGTGAGGGATTTCACACCTTGGCCTAGTTTTCTTCCCTTTTCTTTCTTCTACCCCTCAGCACTCTGATGTTACACGCACTCAGGATAGCCAGAGAGAACCAGAAGTTGTTCACTATCAGCCTGTCAGAGCTCTGAATGCAGCTAAGAAGTGACTCAACAGCAAAGCACTTTTTCTGCACAGAGTATGATCCTCAAAATCACTTGGAGATCAATCCCTCTCTTTAGGCATCCTCTTCCATTTTTAATGCACTGCTCAGCTGCCCCCCTATTTTTCCAGTGAGATTATATCTTGGCATTGGTTAGATGCTTTCTCCTTCACACCTAACAAGCTTTGTCACAGAGACGAAGCTGAAGCTCCAAATATTATATGAAAAAATTGTCATGTTAAGCAAAAAAATAGCCAGCCCTTGATTTGGGGCCAGTAATCACATTCTCACTTGAATTGTGGAAGAAAATTCTAAAATCAAGCAGTCAAGAACGGAAATTTGTTTTTCCACTTAGGTAAATCCCATAGTCAGCAGGTAGCAGACACGTTCTGTGGTTGCATCTGTGATTCATTTTCCCCCCTGCTTGATTCTTGCGCATCTTAGCTACTGGCTTGACTGCTTCAAACTTTCATGTTGAAATTTATCCATCCATGACAAACAAAAATTTATTGGAGCAGATTCTTGAAAGGAAGTTCTTTACATTTACTGTGAGAATCTCACTACTGGCAGACATAGTGCCAATTACATACTTACATAGACTCGCATGCACTGATTGTTAATCTCTTGTAGGAGACTAAGAAGAACAATTGCCTAATACCGATTCACCTACGCAAATGGAATCAAGTCCCTGTAATGAACTGTCCAGAATAAGGAACAAATGAAACCCACATTTCCTATTTTCACAACACCGTATATGATGGCTTCTCTGTAATTTTTGCTCATTGACTTCATTTCACAATGGAAAACACCTTTATCAGATAACTTTAGTGTCAATATCCCAGGGTCAATTAATGAGAAAGTTAAAAAATAACTATACCAAGCAACCATGTATGAAGATCTTTACAAAACAAGAATCAAGATATTTAAATTACTGAATTGATGGTGTTTGTACTTCCTAGGACATTCAGCATGCTATGGACAACACTTGTGAGATGGTAAAATAAGTCTGTCCCCAAAGTCACTGAGAACAGAAGACAGCAATATACCAACTACAAACTTCTGGTGACATGCCTAAATGAGAGGCCAAATTGTCCTTTATGGTGAGAAACCTGTATCAGATAAGAAATAGCCATGCAGTCAAAAAATGATTGACAGAGTAGCAGAACCATGAAGAAGCAATTTTTTCCTGTTCTCTGTCAATAGGACAATAAGACAACCTTCAATATTTTTCCTTTTAACTTTTAAGTTGTAGCTTATAAGATTATTGGATTGCATTTTTTGTTATTGAATGTTCTAGATTCAGAAAATCGAAGACAAAACCTACAACAGCTACTTGTGTATGGTGAAAGCTTGGATGGAAAAAGATCCTTGATGGACACACATGCATGTTAGATTACTGAATCAGGATTTGCAGCTATTTTGCTCAAAACGCATACAGTAGCATCTCTCATTTCTTTTATCCCACTCTTCACTAGTATCTCCTCTGTCTTCAACTGTTACCTTTCTACTTAAAGATGTGGTATTTCTGATACTCTGAGCAATTTTTCTCAGCTGTTCTTTGCCGTTCTTTGCCCTTGAAATAAACCTTTTTTTTTTTTTTCAGATATAAGGTTGTCAATGATTTTCAGTTGTAACAACTGGTCAATAGAAGATACTACCTTCATGTACCGATTCTGTCTACAGCTATACATTACATGTACATTGGAAGGATATGTTAACTTTAAGGTGAACATAATTTCTGAGTTTAAAAACAAATCTGATCTTTACACATGACACAAAAGCTTTATTATAAAAAAAAAAATCTCTACAAAATATAGGTATGACAAGCTGCAGATCATAAAGCATTTTAAGTACTCTTCACTTCCCAATTAGTTCCAAAGCCGTAAGTGGTTGGCAACTGGCGTGGCTCTGAAAAAGACTCTGATTTCTAACTCATTTCTTGAAGTGTCAGCTGTCCAAGCATACAGCCAATTTTTACTTAGCATTCTGTGCTCTATAATAACTCCCACAATATGGAAGCCAGAAATATTTTGCCTTACATTCTATGGTGTGAAACCCTTTCCTTCTGTATTTACTATTTAGCTTTTAAAAGTGGCTATTATACAGCTGTTCAGAGAAAAACGTGATTTTTCTGTTGACGCCCACAGAATTCTTGTGTTTTTTACATCCACCCACAAAAAATGCTGATTAAAGCTCAAACTCTTGGCAAAGCTTGTCCACATCTGACAATAATGCTGCAACTATGGATTTGAAGAAGAAATCTCACAATAATTATTATGAACTTCTGTAGCAGTGGTTTGTAAGTTATGAGAACCCAGCCTCTGAATTTTCAGTAAATAGGCCAACTAATAAAGAATTGATATATTGGTATAAAATATCATCACACAACAAAACCAACAGAATTACAATCAGTAACATCTTTGTTTCATTAAAATTCCATGCTACGTATCTATATTACAAGCTCCCCAGTTGAAAAAGAAACAATATACAGTTTATAATTTTTGTTTTATAAATACATATAACCAATTCACAAGATGGGAAGAAACTAATGGCAGCCTCACAGTTAATTTATCCAGCAGAAAATCTGTGAAAAAAAAAAAAGTGTTTTTAAGAAAAGCAGATCATTATGAGAGGTAAGTGTGCTAAGAAAATGAAAACCCAGATAAAGACTCTAGGTTGTAAACAGTAAAAAAAAGCTTCATGGCTAGTCAGCCTGATTGATGAAGAAACCAAACTATTTGACAGAACTTAAGGTATAGACATTTGACAATAAGGGTGTTATTGGCCTTTTTTAAAAAAATTATATTTAAAGTAATCTGGTAACCTATAAGGCAAACCTGAGTTTTAGAAGCTAGTGTTTAAGATACGTAAATAACAACTTTTTTTAGTGTTACTGTACTGGTTATCTGAATTCAGCTCTGAAGTTTCACTTCATGTGAAAAAAATCCTCAACCAAAAATACAGAAATCTTACACAGATCATAATCCGGAATTTACTGCATTCCCTATTACTTCCATGTTAGTTACAAGAGTAATGCTGTCATCAATGAAAACAGTTGAGAAAAGCTAGTGAAAGAGATTGTTCTATTATATTTTATATAGCGAGATATAATTCAATTTTCCAGAGTATTGGCTATATCTTGATGTCCTATTGCTCTTTTAAATGAAGTTGGAATACAGCAACATTCAAGTGTGAAAACACTGAAGAGCAGTATGATATGCAAAGGTTCCCAACTGTGATGTGCACTTAAAGTTAACATAGTTCTAAACTCTTTTCTCTTTCTCATTTTAGGGGCATATAACCAATAATTATTTTCTAGCTATTATTCCTATCTGCACAATGAGGTTCCTTCTCCATATAGCTCCAAAATGAAACAATACAACTCTCTATCCTTGCAGACTAATTGCTTCTCTCCCTCATTTTTCCACTGCTTTGTCTCAGCTGACACTGCTGCCCAGTCCATGTGGATACTTCTCAAATTATGCGGAAACGCTCATAATAAAATGCATCCACTTACTCTCGACTCATGCCTGATATATATGAATAAGATGCATGACTGAAACAGAAATGGTTTGATAAAAATTATTTGGCAATATATCGAAGCCAGGCTATGCGTAATCTTTTGTAAGCAACAATGGCTAGAATTGGGTATGATCAAGACCTCTGTAACCTTACTGACAACCAAATACTCAAATTTATGTCATTATAGCAAACACACTCCACAGATATTTGGAGAACAATTGCCACTGGCAATGGCGATGCTCCTGCATAGGATAATCAAAACACTTTCTTTTCAGTTGCCACACCTCAAGATGACAGTCTAATCTTACTAGAGCTACTGAGGTAAGGAAAATTAACAGTCAAGGAGAAGGTCATCTTATTCCAAAATGACTAGGGGATCAGTGATTGGGTGAGAAATGTGGGCAAGGAGAAGAAAGATAAACTCCTTTCCAGCTAGAGAGAGCGTAAAAACTGAACCTGAAATCTCCTCCTGGAAATGCAATGTAAGAATTAATTTTTATTTAAGAAATGGATTCTCAGCTACATGTGTGAATCTCTGACAGTCTGTGATGTATGCCGTCCAGAAGATAATCTAGGACATTTCTGGGGGAGGGGATTCTATCCTTGCATTTTCATAAAACTTTTTAATTGTACTGCCTGGATTTAAATTTTATAAATACGCATTTTGCTGATAATTCAGATCAGTCAGGTCTTACCAATATAGAGGAGGGTTCATGTGTCATACAGCAAAAAAAAAC
Source organism: Eurypyga helias (assembly GCF_000690775.1). NCBI lineage: Eukaryota > Metazoa > Chordata > Aves > Eurypygiformes > Eurypygidae > Eurypyga > Eurypyga helias. Next base: position 36,864 of record NW_010251607.1, on the reverse strand, counting down.
ATTATGACCCAAAAAACCCTTGGATTGTGAGACATAGACCCTATAGTATGGCATGCAATGTTAAAGTGATAGACAAATAGCAAGGATTTCTGCTACAATATACGAATTCAATGGTGTGATATAGTAAGACAGGAAAAAGAGTTGAGCAGACAAAATCATTATGAGGCACCAATATGATGCAGATATGACAAGAGCAAATATTATTTAAAATGTATGAGATATTTCTAATATATATAGAAAAGCATAAATGATACTATACAAGGCAGTTGTGAGAACACACCTGTTACTATCATCAATTTGCCCCAGTATAAAATACCCAGATTTTATTCCTATTAATTCTTCATTGGGAATAACAGGGAATTCTATATTCTATGAATATAGGAACACCCCAAACTGAAAAGCGTAAAGGAAATTCAATGGGTTTTAACTTATTTATTTGGATTCTGATCACATTCTGAGTCAACTGATTTCTAAGAAACCATGTAAAATACACTATTGTTCTAATACAGCAAATAGCTGTAGACTATGCTTAAAGGATTGCTGATTTTTTAATTGATGGGAAGCAATGTAAATAGAAGATGAATGCACCCTGAGAAAAGTCCTCTGTAAACATGACTCTGACAAATGTGGAATGTACTCAAGAACAGTTTGTGTGAAGCAAATAATGGACACACGATAACCCCAGTGGCACACAAAAGTATCTCCACTGCTTCAGAATGTATTCTTATCTAGTTACATTCTTCTTACTGCTCAAAGTTCCACTGACACCTTGTTAGACACACCGAACTGTTCCATTTTTTCCTTACATGATTTATTAGTATGTTGTAAGAGTTCCACAAGCATAATAAGCATGAAACTTTAGATTACAGTAGAGGAGAATTATTTCTCTACATTTTGTTCATTTCTCTTATTTGCAATTGCCTAATATGAGCATTACATTATGTGTAAAGATAATTTGCACTTATAATAGCAATGCAATATTATATGTATCATATACACCTACTTTGAGAGATGATGGGGAATAATTGACTCCTCAGGGGTGCATAGCCCCATGGTAGATTATGTTCCCCCCTCAGCTACAACGCCCAAGACATCCCTCACAGCTGCACTTAGGCACCAGCAAGAAGCAGAGGGCAAACTCTGTTCCTTCACTATAGAACACACAGAGGATTATCATTGTGAAGAAGAAACTTTCAGTTTGCAGACACTTAATTAGGCACCAGTGAACATCTCTTCTCTGAAAAGGACAGCAAAGAGGATAATACTCTCCCCATAACAGGGGAGAGGAGGAGGCTAGGCAGAGATTAAACCCTGCCTCTTCAAGGCAGCATTTGAAAGCAGAACAACACAGAGGTGGCTGCAAGACTTTCCCACTACCTTTTGGGGAAGATGCATTGATCCTCAGTTATTTACTTTGTACAATATGGAGTTCCTTTTAAACTTCATCGGAGGAAGAGTGGACCAGTTTGTTCTTCCCAACAGAACACATACAATACAGTATGTCAGTATAGAACTAATCTAAAATAGATTTTTTTGAAAAAATATTCACCTCTTGCTCAAAGAATGTTTGCTAACATTTTATTAAGATGAAACCTAACACTATTATGTTATTTTTTAAGAATTAATTGTGGAGGTAAATCAGGAGAAAGTGTCAATTTCCTTTATTTCATTCAGCAAGTTAGTTGACAAGTAACTGTTTTCTTATTTTTTGGCATTCATTTCCTTTCTCTTTGACAATTATTCATGCAAAGCTGTCTGTTAACTTGAATTTTTTTGTTTTAATAAAACTAACACTAAACAGAAAAATTAGAGATAAATAGGAACATTAGGACAAAAGCACATAGTAAAACATGTCTATGGGAAAAGTTAAAAACAACTATTTGAAGATTTATTTTGTTTTATTAATTAGACCATAGCATAAAATACCAGGAAACCTTCTACAATGTAATGCACAACTAGAATCGTCCATCCATCCAATCTTGTCATAAGTTTCAGAAACACACATAGTGTAAAACTGGCAGTTTTATGGCTTTAGAAAGTGTGGAAGCTTATAAGACATGTCATTAAACATTATCATTTGCATTTTCATGCACAGTATTTTTAAAAAATATAATAAAATTTATGAAACCAAATGGCTGAAAGACAGATTAGAATAGTGATTTTTCTATATTAACAGCATTTTGTGAGACTCTCCCTATCACCTTCTAACTCCTGACAGTTACCTCTAGGCAGGAAAGTGGGCAGAATGCCCATAATAAATAGAAGAAAATAGTGGTGCTGTGGTTACTCTCCCCAGGAAAAGAATAAGAGGTATTTCTTCAAATGATTTAAGGTGAGTCTATATTAATATCTTACTTTGGAGATGTTCTGCAATTTCAAAGTTGAACCGAACACGGAATAGTTGCATTTTGCAACAAAAGCAAATATGGACCGAATGTGTTTCTGTAAATAAATGTGATTAAGCTATTTCTTTTTTTAAACCTTTCCCCTTATTCCTTTATTCTAGGCAAAGTAAAGGGGTACTGACGGCTCCCTACAGGAATAGACATGTTATACTCCTGCTCACAAATTCCAAAAATGTGTTGCCATGAGAGATTTCTGAGCATTGTCAGAGAAAAAAATATCATATAACTGTTCCAATCTGCAAGGTTTTATTCCTATACCACCAACACTGGAAAAATTCTTCCCTCACATTTTATTAATCTCCAAACATGTAACTGTATATTTGTGGATAACATTATTATTAAGCAAGGAAAATGGTAAAAAACAGAAAGGAAGACATAGTCCAGAGCCTATTAACTAATTTCTTACTATAATATTAATTTTATTGATTTCACACAAGATTTGGATAATTCTCTTAATAAGAACAACATAATTTTCAAGTCGATATTTAAAAAAGATTCTGTATTTCTCAAAAGTGTAATCAGAATCCTGCATGCACAAGAGCCCAGTGACTTAACTGGTTGTCTCATAAGTTTAGCAAGAAGTAAGAAGCTGATTTACAACACTGTTAAAGGTTGTATGTGTCTCTGGCTTCTACGAAACAAGCTTGCTAGACACAGAGCAGAAATCTGTAGATGGTACACTGCAGATTCAGCTTGTTGTAAGCAAACCAAGGCACAGTTTTAACAGTTAACAAAATAGTAGATAAAAGATATCTGGCTCTGTACATATTGAGTTAGGATTTCAAAAAGCTTTCAATAGAGTCCTTTTCAGGAGATTATTAAGTTGGTAGCCACAGGAGGCAAAATGAAGTCCTTTCATGAATTAAAAGCTGGTTACAGTAGAAGCAGCATAAAGGCTAATGGTGGAGTGCCCTGGGGATTAGCAGAAATGATATTGCTTAGCATATTAACACAGACCACAACAATTTTAAATTAAAAGAATTACTCAGAAGGATAGGCATTATGGAATATTGCAAAGAATTGAATTTGGCTCACAAAATGATTTATCAAAGTGGTAAAGAGAGAATGCAAGATAAAAAGTAAAAACTATAAACTACTTTTCCAAGTTATAATGTTGCAGCTTCTGGCACTTGCATTGATTAATTTTAAGGCCAAATCATGTTCATAAGTATGCAAACATAAAAGAAAGGTGATTCTTCTTTCAAAGACTTCTAGTTAACAATCTGCTCGGATTTGTAGAAAGCCCAGACTGAGACAAAGGTTAACAATATAGGCAGTATTAAGAAAGGTTACTTTCTAATAATAATACTTTCTCGAATACAAGTTTTTAAAAACATGGAAAAAAATGAACACTTTAAAAAATTTAATTCTTGTGATACTCTCTTCTAACTACTACCATCTTGAATCCTCTGCAAGCCATAAAACGTTCTGAATTGTGGATTGCCATATTGTAAGAAGACTTAAAGTAACACACAGAGTGTCAGCCAAGGAAAGATGGTAAAGATTTTTATGGACTCTAGTAGCACAATCTTCTCCAAGAGCTTCAGGGGAGAAGTTCGTTAAGTTCACCTAAAAAATGAGACTTATCTGGGAGGAAAGTGAGAACAATTCTCTCTATCTAGGTCTGGAGCTCCCCGTCTAACACTTCTAAGACAAGCTCTCTGCTTGTTCTGCCTGTGGAATGAGACCTACATTGTATGTTCTCCTCTCTGAGGGGAGCATTCCAGGAGGAAGGTGTTTGCCACGAAAGGTCAGGTCATCCTCTGGTGACGCATTCTGGTTCTACTAGTGTCACATTGGTGTTGCAATGTGCCACATTGGCCTACTTAGGAGTTCAATGAAAGTTTCTGCTAACTGAACAGAATTATCTGAGCTGTCACAAAGAGGAGTACTCCTCATAGAAGGTTGATAGGCAACTTCACCTAAGTTTGCATGAATTTAAGTTTGGGACTTTCGGTTATACCCCTTCCATGATTGTCACAGCACATTGTGTTACATTAAATATAGCAAAGTAAGTCATTACTGTCAGCATATTTGCTGAACTTACTTCTAAAGGAAATCATCACAACAATATCAGCTTAAAAATCAAAATGCTGACATCTAATCAATCTCTTGTCAGACTTAAACTATTACTTTTTAAAAACTAAGGCGCAAATGTAAGCAAGATGCACAAACTACTGGGCATTTCTCAACTTCCTCAAAGCCCTATTTTCATACTGATTAAGCTTAATTAAAGAACAAATATGTGTAAAGGTGACCCAATTACTCAGGACTTCTAATTGTATATCTCTAGAGCTAATATAACTAAATAAAAAACCAAATTTCATCTGAGGTAGAAATACAGGGAAATGTATAAGAACACTTGTTTTTTTGGGAGGGTGGATAAGGTTAGTCCAGTAACTGGAATATTTTAAAATGTGTATGCACACTTTAAAAAAAAAAAAAAAGTAAAAAAAAAAAGTATGTCTAACACCTGAATTCCTCACTCTCCTGGAATACATTCTAGACATTGGAAAAAACACATTTCCAGCAAGGAGAAGTCAAGCATACACAAAAAGCGTGTGACCTACTTTGTGGCTTCTTCAGAGCCACAGGAACTAGATAAAGCTCTATACTGTTAAACAGGATCTCTTAAAAGGGGAAACTTTGGTTAAACCCTTAGTTATGCTTAAGACCAAGGGATTTTCTGAAAGTGAAAAGAAGCAGTATGTTGGCAAAGTAATTACATAAATGATTGTCTTTTGACTGACAACTCTTGGAAGTCATACACCAACTTTTGAAGTGATTTAGGGGTACATCCATTTGGGAATCTTTCAATTGCTCAGTAGCCTCATTTTGTCCAATTCCCACATACAAACATTATATTCCTCCCCAAGAAAGAGCAATGTCTGAACATTTCCAGATAACCATCCAGAATCCAGAAAGATACTAAAATGTATTGGGACACTTACCATGAATGCTATATCTACACCAGGAATTCTTGCATCTTATCAACAAAGAATTATGTAATCAGATCTTCCTGAAACATGTTGGAGAAAGCAGGGCCCCAGTGTGTGAATCTTCAGTAACAGGAATAATACAGAGGAAAACCAAAACATTCTCACTGCCTGTAAGCATGTCTGAGAGGGAGCATGGACCAAGAACAGTTCTGGAGCAGAGGACTGTGTAAGAAGAGGTCAACCACCACAAATCCTTTGTCCCATGGACTCCAAGAGTGCAAGAAGATGGCTCTGAACTTGCTTCACACTTTTCAGTCATGATTTAGTGGAATTGGAATGTAACACCTCAGACAATGTGTTAGCAATGTTGAAAGGTCCCCAAAGGTCAACTGCAGACAGGTGAATCAAATACTAATTGGACGACATGCAGACATTGGTAGAACCTCGGGAATGGTAGGGAATACTGCACCATCTGCTGGCTGACACCAAGCCCTGTGAAGGTGTGTCCTCTGTGTGTCCCAAGAGTGAACTATGAAAGAAGTTGGCCAGGACATTATGGTCAAGGTCAGATTTTGGAAGAAACAGATTGGGCTACCACAGAAAAATTTAAGTCCTACCCCTATTAAAATTAGTGGTATTCCAAATAAGTCCAAACTGAAGACTAGCACATAATTTTCAGCACTGATAATCTTCAGTATGATTAATAGATGTTTGCATGAACTGTATCTATACTTAGAACTAAAACAGGGCAAAAGTTATTCTCCGAGCCTGACACACAGTAGTGTAGAAAACATAATTTCTGTACAGCTAAATTATTTGATGTACAAAACAGCATGGTTGCCTTTAAACTGTATACTGTGAATAGTCTCAGTAGTTGCTTACCCTGAATCATGGATAAGCATGATCTAGGCAAATAAATCCTGCACAAAATCATACCAGGGACTGTGCTATCTGTGTAGCTGTATGCTACATGCTGTATGCACAGCTGACCTTGTTAGTTTTCTAGGATAAATGTGGAGGTTGGCATGGCTTACACAAACTGAGGCAGAATGAAGAATACAAATACATTTGCAAAAAATCAACAGAATTCTGCTTGCAGAACTTTTAAATATTATATTGAATATATCAAAACATGTATGAACAAGATGTTTGGCTGTATCACATCACAGAATGTATCACTCAAGACTATTAAGCAAGTTGAGTTGATTAGGCAATATTACTCTCAAAAAGTTAAAAATAAACCCTGCTTTAGGAAGACATTACAGTTGCTTGTGGCATCTGACATGGGTGTCTGTGAAATGAGTCATTGAACACAACTGTTACATTGATGATGTCACTGAAAATGGCATTTCACAGTTGGAAAGAAGTCTTCAGATGACTTTCAGTCATGTATCTGTATGACCTTCACTGGTTTTTTTTTTGGAGATCATATGTTGCCAACAAATAAAACAGAAACTTAAATACTGAAATTATTCATTTGCTTCTTTGTGTTATATCCATCTATCTGTTGTAATTTTTCTAGCTATATTCATTTGGATTTCTGTGCAAAATGCCATGCCAGCCCAAAAAGTAGTTTTCTTCAAGTATTTGATATAATGTTAGTGTTATAACTGAGTACACTCAAACCCATCAAATAATTCAATGCTTATACATATATATTCTTTTGCCTTTTCAAACATTCTGTTGGCAATAGCTATGTTCATTCACAGTTAAGTAGCATAGATAAGTAAGTAATATCAGTCCTATGTATTTTTGCTTGTTAATAGGGTTGTAGAGTTTGGGGCAGCCTTATTAATGCAGTCACTCCTATGCAGTCTCTAAAGCAAAAAGAAAGTGACTTTGAAAAGCAGACAACTAGGAGCTGGTCATTATCCATTTAATTAATTTTTCTCAAGTATGAGCATCCTGAAGTCATTAAATCCTAACCATATAAATTCTACAAATCCATGCAAAGTAAATGGAGGGTGTTCTTTTTTTTAAAGTAATCTTCAAAAGAAAGTTCACAGTTATGGTAAAGACCTCTAACTGACAAGGCAGGATCATTGAAACCAACAGAAGCTCACTGTGACAGTACAGATCCTAATGGACAGATAAAAAAGGTCACAGGATGGCAGTAAACAACCAAAGATAGCTAAGAAATTAGATTTTTTTATTTGAATACGGGTATATTCTAGATAGGTTTTGATGCAGGAAATTAATGTGAGAGTTGAGCTTCTCAAAAATAGATGAAAATGCAAGAGAACTGTTGATAGTTGTTCTAAATTCAGGGACTGCTAACATCATCAAGTGCAGAAGCTTCACACATACTAATTTTATTAATATCTCCTAATCAAGCTATAGTCTGAATAAATTGCAATATAGTCAGACTGGGAAGAAATGTGTTAAAAATTATATTTTGGAAAAATAGTTCAAAGACAATACATGGGCAACTGCATACATTGTCACTAATCTATTTGGGTTGACTGAATTTGTAGATGCACTGATCAGCTAAGCAAATATATTACACAGCGTTCTTGTTCAGTAGAGCTTGATAAGACACACTGCTGAAGTATAAATAGACTTCACTAATACAATGGAAATCTCAATTTTTTAGAAGCCTCAGTAGACACCAATCATGCAGTAAAGGAATTCCTTGCGTTTTTTCCTTTATAGACCTATTTCCTCGGCAATCATTCTAATGCGATGTGTCTGCTATGCAGTATAGTGTAGCCTTAGCAATCTTACTATAAGTTCTGCACACATTTTAGAGGAAAAAAAAAAAAAAATTAAAAAGCAGTCAGGCTACCATGGACTGAGCCCCAGAGCAGCAGCACTGCACATGAGCTTTGATCACCCCACTGTCTGCTTAGCTATAGTGCCATGTAATGCAGAAAAATGCAAAGTATGATCTATTTTTTAACCGTTCTACAAGTATTTTCAATATTGGTGTTTTTTAAAAAGGTGAGTAAATTTCTTCATAGATATATCATCATTTTTTACACTGTTGTAATGTTACTTTTTTAACAATTTCCTGCCTGGAAGATGCAGTGAAATAAGAGGGTGTGTTAGTGATTTTTCTACATGAATGTCTCTTTGGACTAAGCTGAGGCATTTGCCCAGACCAGTACATTAGCACGGTCTGTATTGCTTCAGCACTGCAGCAGAAAATTAAGTTTGCTGTGTAACAAGCTAAAAAAACCAAAGCTTGTCACTACAATTTCTTTACAGGTTTTTTTTCTGGGAGAATGTTTTATGTGTCAGTGAAGTCCTACTTGTGATCCTAGTGCAATGAACTTCCAGGCTGCTTGTAAACTCAGTTGGGATTGAAATGTACTATAAAGGCTAATACAAACTTATATTTATATGAAATGTAAGATAAATCCAAAAAGTGGAATAATAAATAAGAAGGAAATCTGATAAAGATTTATATTAATAGCTGTCAAGTGGGCTGTGGAAAGTAAACTTGAAAACAGGGTGCATAGACATTGCTGGAACACTGTAGAAAACCTATGTCAATATTTTTTTAAATTGTTTCCCATACCATCACTAAGTATCAGTTATGCCTAACAATGCCTCAAGAGCCACAGTTATCCAAATTTCTACAGTAATCCAACAAAGATTTAAGTGGATAATTACTCAAAATCCTCTTAATCGATTTTTAAAAAGTAACAAATGTTTTCATTTTTTGAATAACCCAAATTATATTTCATAGACCATTCAGTGGCTGCTACAGTACTTACAGCTTTGTTCCTATAATACAAAATTGAGTAAGATCAATTAAACCTTACGATATAACAACTTCATGTAATCAACCAGACAAGTATTCAAGATGGATGTTCTCGTAGAATAATGAATACTAAAAATAATTAAACATATTGAGATTTAAATGATCATAATCAAATTTCAGACTTAATACTCTGTTAAGATTGATGTTTCTGTTTTTATCTCTGATGGCCCTATCATATAACAAAAGATGTCTTCTTAACAATATCTAAAGAGACCAAAATAAGATTTTTAATATTTAGGTACCAACAGTTTCCAGTATAAAACCTCATTCTATTCCATTTTAATAATTGAATATTATCTCATATAATATACAAGGTCTGGAATTTCCATGGAGACTTAGGGGACATGTTGTTAGGGCAATTCTTTATGGAAACTGAAAACAGAAGGTTGGATTTTTTATAACTGAGCCTGTAGTTCAAGCTTCAATAGTCACCTGTGCAACTTCAATTGATGTTCCTAATACATCATCACATGTAAAGTGAACTTGGCTGGCAGTCAAAGGATGATAAGTGTTGACCTATCATTTCAGAGAATTAATTTACTTTCTAAAACCAGAAGCCATGTCTCCATTTCAGACAGAGGCAGAATGGTTAGGCACATACCGTAACCCCAAAGTTGATTATTTGTGCATATAGGCACTGCGGAGACAAAGGAGACAGTGGAAAAAATGGAAAAAGAGAAAGTGATAATAGCTAGCAGGTTTAAAAAAGAGAAATGTAAAACTGTCATTCTGAGTCAGACCAGTAAACCATCTCATGTTTCATATTGGCTAATATTGATACTTCAGAAGAATGAGCAAGAAATGCCTGTTAAAAGCATGATTCTCTCCACCACAGAGAAATTGAGCTTATAAGCTGGTTGTGTGTATCTTTCAAATTCTCAAAATTTTATTTAACCAACAATTAAAGTTCTGATTCTTGATATGAATTACTTCTTAGCCTCTGCTTCCTGTAAGGATACTTTTAATTGTGTAAGGATTTCTTATGCATTGTATAATCAACATTTGGTCTTTTCTTAATTCAAACTTCTAAGCATTATAGTTCCTCTCATCACTATTCAGAAGCGTGAAGTATGCCCTCAAATAAAACTATAGGAGAGAATTTCAGGCCTGTGACAGTAATACCCAATCCCTCAGTTTCTAAACACCAGCCAAACTGAAGTCCTAAGGCCCGTCCTGTAACCACATGAGGCTGTGACCAAGTTGTGGTTTAAACTGCATGTGAAACAATAGATTCCAGCTTCTCAGCACTGGATCATTCTTAGCTACTCCCAGACTCCATGTTAGGGAGAAAGTATGAATACATGTACCATTTTCTCTCTCAATTTCTATCCTCCTTCACAGGAAAAGGCACCTAAACAGGAAGGCTGGAGAGCATTCCCTGTAAAGCCAGGTCCCTCAGTGTCCCAAGGTAACACTGTGGCAAGCACCTACTGCACAGTTCAGAAGTAACCTAAGATTGTAACATCATATTCACCATAGTTTGGTTCAGTAACCAGTGAAATCTATGAAAATCCTTGTTGATGGGTCAGAACCTAAGTCCTCAGATTATTCCCAAGGCTCATTAGCTACACTAATTTTGAAATAACAGATTATTGATGTATTACAAAACTGATGAAATATCTTGAAGTACCAATTTGATGGTACAAAGGAGAAAATTTTACAGGAGCACTAGCACCATCATGGTTCAGTCTGGGATCTTTTACTGAAAATGGATATGGTGTCTCATAAATGTCACTTTGAGAGCTCTTACACCCTTTGTGAGACCAGAACAGTAAGAACCCACATTCCATCTTCCTCTGAGGCAGAACTGCCAAACCAGTTGCCCCTTCTTCATGTAACTTTGGTCAAATACATCCCAAGTAACCTCTGCCAGGAGACTCACTTATAACTAACCTCTTCATAACCTCATGGGGTCCTCACATACATGACTATGCTTACAAAATGTATTTAACATTTTGGGAAAAAATATTTCTTGCTGTCATGCCAAACGTATTCACTGTAATCACACTAACACTTCAGTTTGAATTCAGACTTCCTGTCGTCTTCAATATGCCAAAACTTTGTTGTTTAGTTCTAGCATACAGTAAAGAACATGCTCACTAGAAAAAAACCCAACAAAACGGAAAAAGAGAATTAACGAACTGTTTGGTGGTAGCATAGATTTTATAGAACAGGCAGACAGCAAACAAAGCCATACTTAATCTATCATTTTGCAAACAAAACAACAAATAACTGTAACATCTATCTACACTGAAGGGTAAGTTATCAAAAAAGCTTCTTATTAGTTGTCAGCTCAGAGTAACTTCAAAAGCAGACCCTGAGCATCCAATAATATCTTTCTGACAACCTCCTTATCTCTTACAAGCTGTTGTGAGAGCTGAAGCAAACCAGCATGTCATGAAAACTGCTTTCTAACAGTGCAAATCAAAGGAATCACCATGTGTCTGATCAGTTGACTACTCCTTTTCAGATCATCACAACAGGTTAAGTTTATAACACGAAAAATATCAGACGCACACAATCTATTTCTGTCATCTGAACATGGGTTTCTTACTATAACAAACACCAAGGAAATATACTAGAGATTATTTAAATATACAATTCAAAACTTCAAACATTTCTAAGTGAATTGTGATTTCACATTTAAGCATTAAATTTTGAAAGGAGAGTTAGGAAATTATCTTGGACTAAGCTTTCACTTTCCAGTTCTTTCATGTGACATATTACTACTATCTGCATTCACATCTGCTTTGTAAACATATTTGCATTGACAGCTTCCTGCACACATTGCCTCAATACAAGTTCAGGCTGTGAAAGCTGAAATGACTTAAGCGTTTTTGTTGCAGAACACTTCAGTACTCAAGATAAAAAGTGATATATTTATATATAAATATTTTCACTTGTAGAAAAGTAGATGGTATGTGAAAGTTTCATTTCACCTCATTTTTGTAGCTTTTAAATTTGCCTGAACAGGCAAAATACTTTTTCTTCTTCTTTGCTCATATAGAGAAAGAGAAAAAGGCATTAGGCATTGGACAAGACCTCTAGATTTTGCTGGTTGCTAAACCTCTGGTTGCTAAACCTCTATCCATCATATTCAAGAAGTCGTAGCGTTCTGGTGAAGTTTCCACTGACTGGAAAAAGAGAAACATAACCCCATCTTTAAACAGGGAAAGAAAGAGGACCCAGGAAACTACAGGCGAGTCAGTCTCACCTCTGTGCCTGGCAAGATCATGGAGCAGATCCTCCTGGAAACCATGCTAAGGCACATGGAGAATGAGGAGGTGACAACCAACATGGCTTCACCAAGGGCAGATCGTGCCTGACGAACATGGTGGCCTTCTACGATGGGGTCACAACCTTGGTGGATAGAGGACGGGCAACTGATGTCATCTACCTGCACTTGTGCAAAGCCTTCAATACCATCCCGCACGACATCGTTGTCTCCATGTCTCCTTGCAAATTGGAGAGGCATGGATTTGATGAATGTATTAACTGACAGAGGAGAGATAAAGACCTGGTAGTACAAACTTAGTTGACGAAACAACTAAAAAAAATCTCAATTTTTCAGGAAGAGATTAATTCAAAAGATATTATTCCACACGTTGTGCATGTTAATATTAGATGACAGGTACTGATTGTTCATGCCTTCTGAGAGTTGATACTGTCATCATTATTTTTATGCTTTTGTAATTCAAAAGGTTTTAGAGAAAGGTGCCAGCTTCAATGCTATCAGTAGAACTCAGTAAAACTGATTTAATACTTGGAGTCTCATCTAATTTTTCCTTTCATTCTCTTCTGTTTGTGATTTTACAGCCTTTTAAGAAACTACTAGTATGCAGACAGTGAACGTGACGAGAAAAAAATTAAATTGTGAAATTAATACTTTCAAACATCTGAAACTTGAATGAAATTAATCTGAAAATCTGAGCAGCTGAAATAAACAGCTTTGTAAAGGTGATTCTCATATCAAATTAATAACTTTGTTAATGTTGTTAAAAAACGTTTCAGCATAGTGTAGGGTTTCTGTAACAATTATGTATTTGACAATAAGCCTTTAAGGGTTGCAATAGTTTCAAAAATCAAGTATTTTCATTAGTATTACCAATACTCGAAAGACACTTCTTTATTCACTGGAAAACCCATATTCCAGTAATTAAATGAGACTTTGTGACTTATTAAAAAAAAAAAATTGTATAATATGATCCTCTATAATACAGGTCTGAGAAAAAAATCCATTCAAACATAAAAATAAATTTTGCAATCATAATATTCTATACCTGCAGTTACACCATGTCCTACAATGATAAGTCCTAAAAGATAAAGAAAAACCCACATATATATATATACATATCTACATGCTGGGGTTTTTTCATTTGCTATTATGTTTTATAGTTTTAATAAATTCTAACTCACAGCAAAATTAAAGATGAGGTAATAGATTGGATCAAGCCTTAGAAAAACTTTTATTTTTAAGCTATTTCCTTTTAAGAAACAACATGATCTCTGTAGAAGTAACTGCTTTTCTGAGTATTGTTTTGGACAGAGTATGTTTCATGGTTTTGTGTGAATGAGGCAGGCCAATTTTTGAAGGAGACAATAAAATTCTAGAAATAGGATAAAAGTATGTTCAAGAAGAAATCTTGAAATTAGGCTTTTAGAGCCAAGTGCAGGCTAAAAAGGCAGGTGCTATGAGTAGAAACGTTTCTAGTTTTTGAATTGCCCTAGTGTTTAGGAAAGCAGGACTTCACACTTCCTTGTAACTAAACAAAATTAAATTAAAAACATGAACTCCATTAAAGGTATTTCCTCCTAGCTGGAAGGCTGTGGAAAACATTTAACTCTAGTTAATCACTTTAGTCCAAAATATAAAAAACAAGTAATGTGTCTAACAAAAAGAGAATTATGTTAAACATAACATGTAAATATACTTGAAGAGGAACACAGTAAGGGTATTCATAAGCAAATTAAATAGACCAGTAGTTACTTACCCATTCATATAAAACTATACTGTCATGCAATATACTTATCAAAGGATTCATGTAAATTCAAGCTGAATAGATACAATAAATCTTTGAGTAAGAACATACAAAGTGTTCTTTTATATTATGCACCATCTCTCATTTTGACAGCTTTTCTCTGCATAGAAAATGTTTTTTCTATCCAATCACCCCAGTGAAGTCTTAAACTTTTTTTTTTTTTTAAATTCATTTTTCTCAGGCTTGTATAGTGCAAAGCCCTACTCACTAACTCTGAAAAGAAAACAACAACAACGCTAGTTGATTCGGACACTGTAATACCACAGAACAAATAACATCTGGAAAAGATGGACAGAAATACAAAGTTTCTTCCAGCCAGTCTGAGTTGCCAGCTTCAGTCATTCTATAGAAATGATGTTCCAAAACAGATTTATCTACATTTGGGACTAAAATCTGGTATGGGGTGTGTGTTGGGGTGTGTGTGTGTATGTGTGTGTGTACGTGTAATGTTTGAATGTTTGTTTTGTTATCCAAACAGCAGTTGGAGTGAACAGAATACACTTGAAAACTAGAAAGGCAAGGAAAGAAAAGATCTTGAGCAGAAAAGGACCAATGGGGGTCGCCTGGGTATAGCCGGATATCAGCAAAAATTCACAGACTATACAGGCATTCAACTAGTTCATGGACAGTGAGCTGGACTTGGGCATGCAGATCATGAGAGCTGTAGAATGGGCTACTGGACTGAAATCATTCCTTGCAAAAAAGAAAGTGGCTACTAAAAGAAGATCCAATTGTTTATTTCCCTTTATATAAACTACTGTCTAACAAGCTTGGTGGAAAAAGTGACACCATTATGGTTCATCTGAATACTTAGAACAGCAATATATTTCTTTTCTGAACAAAATAAATATACAGTGGGGATCTAATTACTGAATGCATACTATGATTTATTAC
Source organism: Eurypyga helias (assembly GCF_000690775.1). Lineage (NCBI taxonomy): Eukaryota > Metazoa > Chordata > Aves > Eurypygiformes > Eurypygidae > Eurypyga > Eurypyga helias. The sequence continues at coordinate 21,821 of NW_010251607.1, read as the reverse complement.
ATAGACAAGAACAGATACTGCTTGAAATATAATAGGTTTTCCACCAGGCACATTAAAACATAATTTCCAAAACTGTTATCATATGGAACAATCTCTACCAAAAGATCATGAAAGTGTTTTTGAAAACTGGTTCTCTGGTAATGAAGCAAGGGGTTTGAACAGACAAGAAAGTAAGGTGACCTTATTTTACCACCCTTCTATTTCACTCTTGCAGAAAACAGTGTATTAAATCCAGATTTTATTTTTGGTTCTTTACTAAGGTTTTAGGTCACAAAAGGCCAGTATGTAATGAAAAAATATGGTTAAAAATACAAATATATTTGGCATTTGAGTACATAAAGGTTTTTGAATTTTGCGTTAACGATACTTGGATAGCCTAATGGGGGTCATTTTATCTTGGTCGTGGCAGCTAAGAGTGAAAAAATCTACAAGATATTTTAGAGGAAACAAGCTTTACACTCAACAGCTTACAGAGTACTGGACTAAATAGCATCCTATATTAACAAGCTGGGAAAACATAACGACAGATAGAAGTGAAAGTTTGTATAACCAGTCCTTTTGTTTTTTAATCTCCAAGCACAAAACATGGTTATGTTTTTTTCAGAGACATGTCAAATTCACAGGTCTTCAAGCTTTCCCTGTAATAACTAAAAACTACCTTGACTTTGATTTCCCACTGCTTTATGAGATAGTGCGTGTGTTTTCCAAAGGAAATATAATTCTCTAATGCAGTTTTTCTGGGTTACTTCTGAAAATACAGAAATATGCACTACAGAATAAAATCTGCTTATACAGTGACCTCTTAGTATAGAAGATGTTGTTTCTTCCTGTTTAAACTTGAATAATTGGCATTCATTGGTGGGACCACAGAACAGACAGAGTAAGACACAGCAAGGGCTGTCAGTCAAACACTCGGACAGTTCTACGCAGACAGCAAGACAGACAACTGATATGTAAGTCTAAGCAGCGGTCACTAAAAAATTTGTAGGTGACACAAAATTTAGCACTCCTAATCACTGCCTGCAACTCCACACAATTCAAATTTTGGGGAAGTGCACTTTGATGATGCACTAACTGCCATATAATATTTAAAATCACTGATAACATCCCACTGTCAATATTCTCTTTGATCTTTTATTGTTGTAGGCTAAAGAAAACTCACAGATTTTTTTTCTTCTAAAATAGTCTCGATATACCCTCACCCATTTCAACAGTCTTCTCTGTATTTCCAATTAAAAGTAGTATCTTCTGGAAAGAGATCCTGAGAGCAGAATACAATCTGGTCTTTGAGGCCGTACCAATGCTTCTTATTCATTCGTTACTCTCTGCACATCCCACAAGTCCACTAACAGTTTACAGTCATCACAAAATCATGAAGCTCTCTTTGATCCCCATTATTTTCCTCACTTTTTCCACATGAAGAGTCCATCATCTCAAGCCAGAATTCTTACTTTTCAATTTTAGTTCAGTTTAATTATTGTAGTTTTCAAGAATTTTTTTTATTATTATTTGGTATGATGACCCTGTCTTTTTCATTAATCTTGAAAACTTTTGACTTAACATTATTTATCACTCTTTAATTCTCATCCCTTGGTTTTTACAGGATGCATTAAACATATCATTCCGAAGTCTGATACCTGACAAATATTGTTAGAAAACTCTTTCCATCCCAATAATTTTTTTACCAGTCTTTCTTTTACTCATCTCTTTTTCAACCATGAGATTTTTACATTAATTTTTATTGCTACATTAAACAAATGTGTATTTAAATTAAACAAATGGAAAACAATTTTTTTGAAACAACACTGTACCAAAAGCTTTACTTAAATCAACACAGATTAGTTGCATTGTATTACACTTAAAACCGAAGTTTTCTGATCAGAAAAATATGCAGTTAGTCTAACATGATCTAGTTTTTATAAACTCATGCTTTATGTTATTGCCTTATCTATTTTCTTCTATGATATTGTCAAAATGATTTTGTTTAGGGTTAGTGTCTAAGTTCTAAAAAAACCCTTGCTGTAGTGAATCAGTCAGTTCTCAGGATTTTAGTTTGCCCTCCTAGTGTGATTTTAGCCATATAATGTGGCTACTCACTGAGTTCTTAGTTTAACCCTGAATCAACCTTGAAAGGGATCAATCAAAGAACAAATATGAATGAGAAGTGCATATTCACTAACATTAGAAAATGGGGAGTCTGTTGTAATTTTCATCCCTGTAGAAGACTTCTTTTTACCTCTGATACTTCAGACATCCTTTTACTTTCCCTAGACTGAATGACACATCTCCTGTTTACACAATGAATAATGTCATGGATAATAGCATCTGAAAATGTACAGAGATTTAAGATTCCAAAATTTTTACTATAAGTCAACCTATAATTTTTTAATCAGTAAACAAATATTAGTGGTAATTATAGATATATACATATAGCTATACACAGAGAGAGTATCACCTGTCGTATTTACCTATCTTTAGTGATAACAGGTCCTAAGTTAATCCTACATGAGCAACGGTCTTCTTGAAGCTGAGTTATATGAAAAGGATATTAATTGACCCGTTTAGACACTTCTGGAAGTATGATTCCTGAAGATCTACTGAAGTTTTCCACAAATATAATTTTGCAAGGTTGATCTGTTCAGGAAATACATCTCTGACCTCTAAATGAACATGATCACTGATGAATAGTAATTGACTAACATTTTCCTGCTTCATAACACTTAACACAGAATGATGTATGAAAGATCATCCAGGCAGGAAATAACATTGAATATATTTAGCAAGGGAATCCACTCAGGTTGAAAAGGGCTCTTCCTTTGTATGCAAAACTCAGGCTGTAGCAAAAGTATTAAATCACCAAATACGATAAACTCCGTTCTCTTATTTGCAATGTATAAACAGATTTTAGTAGATTGGCAAATTAGTCAAACATGTAGTCTGGGCTAAAGCTGCTACAAAAGACATACTTGGAAGATACCAAAGAAGGTGTTGTGGAGCAGACAAAATAAAACTATACAAGACTCTCTTCCTGCTCCTGTTTGTACTATATTGTTGAAAGCATAAGGGTACCAGACATGATAAGGACATGTAATGTTGTTATACTTTCTTAGAAAATAAATTAATTATTTTTCCTTTAAAAAAATAAAATAAACTCACACCCTTAGGAATATACTTTAAACAGTATTAAAATAAAGTCAGTTCAGAAAGTCATTAGACTGAAAAATCACCATCTCAAAGAACATTGGATTCAATTGTCTGCACCTGTTAAGTTGCCCCTTTGTGTACCTGTCCCACTGCTCTGCTGTTTTTCATACTTCAAACCTGACAATCAGTGCAAAGAAGGTGCAAATGATCAGAATTTAAGTTATTCAGGCAGGTAAAAGTCTGGTACTTCCTGACTTTCATGTTTTTAAAGCTACATCTCAAATAATGCTCTTGTAGCATAACTGTCATGTAGTGCCATGAGATGACATTTCTAGTACTAGAATTTTTATAATCCATTATTCCATACTATAGCTAGTCACACAGTTCTTTGATTATCTACATAATGTGGATAATCAAGAGTGGACAGTTTACTAAAAAAAAAAACACAAACACCTCCAACAAAATAGAATTATAAACAAAGATGGTGAAGTATCACTGCCATGTCATAAAATATAGGGGACATTGTGAATCACAGAATAGCCAGTCATTTCTTTACATTAACTCTTTAAAATTTACACTGTGTATAATACGATTTTTGTCTTAAGCTAAAAACTGCTGTCTATGAGAACTGGAAGACAACGTTAACCAGGGAGATGTTGTGAAGTAGTAGTGAAGATTGTGAAGTAGATTTTAGTTTTTAAACATTATTTAGTTTTTAAACATTATTTCCTTTTGAACAGAACAGAACAGAACTATATCAGTTGGAAGGGACCTACAATGATCACCTAGTCCAACTGCCTGACCAACTCAGGGCTGAACAACAGTTACAGCATGTTTTTAAGGGTGTTGTCCTTATGCCTCTTAAACACTGACAGGCTTGAGGTAGCGACCACCTCCCTAGGAAGCCCATTGCAGTTTATGAGTTATGCCATTCTTCGCTCACCTTTGTTTTCAGCAGTGACAATACATTCCTGTGTAAATATGAATGGAAAGTAAACTATATTCCATTCAGTGCTAAATGCAGTTTGCAGCATAAACGAATTTTAAAACATTACTGTGTTGACACTCTTGTTAAAGGACTTCTGGGAAAGGACACAAATTCCTGTACAGAAGATCAGTATCTGAAATCCCTCTTAAGTGTGCAGGAACACAGCATCAGTTCTAGCAATATTCCTTAAAGCTGGCTGCATAGAAATTAATTGAAATCCTTTTATTTTTTTAAAACAAAGACTGTTATCTCTCCATACCTCTTTACCTCTCATCTCTTCCATAAGCCTGCAACACCATCATTTCCACTGCTCACATAATTTCAATTTTACCCTTTTAAATACATAATGCTCCCAGAGATTGAGATTATTTCACATGAACCATTCTCCAGAAAGGCTTAAAATGCCTTCTCCAGAAAAAGCATCACCATACCTGCCTATAAAGTTGACAACACATCAAACATTTCTTTCAGTTTGGGTTTTACTTTGCTTAAATGTTGTAAGAAAGTATTTATAAAATATATTATAATGATTAATTGCTGGTGAAAATAAGACTGAAGCTTCTAAATGAAGATAGTAATTTTTCTCCTTACTGTAAATATCTTTACATAAAATGCAAAATTTAACTTTGAACTTCTTTTTAGAAGATTATTTGGCTATATTTTTCTCTTATCTAGTAAGAAGATGAATGATATCTCTCAATCCTTTAATATTATATATGACCATCTGGCCAAATTAAGCAAGGAAAATGGAAGGCAAAGGCTGTGGATCTGTTACATACACCAGAAGGTCTTTGGCAGAGGATACATGCATTTGCTTCATAGTCTCTGTGGTGCTCAGTGCCATAAAATACCACAACATCACACTCGAGGATTCCAAATAAGTACACCTCAAGACAGACAGAAGCAGAGATGAATTCGGTGAAAGGCATAGCTAGAATATTCTTAAATATAAGTGAAGTTTCAGTTGTAAAAACTAACTGAAGTTTTTAAACTTTAAACTTTCAGGACATAGTGGTAAATATACCTGGATTATAAAGCTCTGCCATCCATAAACAAAGAGCAGATTTTATTGTGCTTGATCACATTACAGTGCAGCTGTGTTCTATTCCAAACAGAAATAGATGAATTTCAAATGAAGTTGTTTGCTTAAAATAACTTAGTCGCTGTTTTTAATTGTTTTGGTAATAAAAAGAAATTGTTATAAACACAAAGGAATATCAAGCTTTGTAATACTGATATAAATCAATTGCAGTTGCTAAAGGATATATCAGATACATTTCCTACTGCCTTCGTTGTCACAAGCATATTTCAGAGATGGTAAAGTGTTCTGTGGGCATCTGTCTCTTTATTTACATGCATTTTTGATCCATTATAAAGGAACTCTAAAATCCCGAACACTATATGAACAGGCAATTACACTATCCCTTAAAATGCAAATAGATAGGTCTAGGAAAAGTAGAGCAATGGTATATCATTAAAATAATTTCTTCACTTTAGATGAAATGACATAAAAATTAAAGTTTAAATGCTATAATCTTTTCTCTCATGAAGTGCAGAACAAAGTGTGTGACTCATTCCCTGTTAGGGAATGAAATGAACCATACAAACTTCACTCAGTTTTTCTGTAGACACTGGGCAGCTGCGTCCACCACTTCAGCTCTGCTACCAATTTTTCAATTACCAAAGGCAAGAAAGCTAGGAGTTGTTTCAAGTTTCATTGGGAATTGAGGGTATTTCCTAACAATTCTTATATGAGGCTTCAGAATAAAAGAATAACAAAACGAATGGGAGGGGATTTGAGGGAATTTGCACTGGCTGAAGAAGGATCCTGGAGTGAGGAGTTTGGGAAGACTGAAATGGGGACTTCAACGGAATTCACACATTTTCTCAGTATTGGGTGTCTTTCCAATTTGTGGGAAATACTGACATTTTACGTGATGCAAAAATACCTTCTTCACCCGTAAGAATGTGGTTTAACAACAATTGTTCCTAGATGGTAACTAAAACTAAGATTTCCAACAAAAATAATATTGCCAACAAGTAACTGGACTTTGGAAGCTCCAAGTCCCTACTCCTGGAGCAATGAATATAGTCCACAGGACGCAAGCATGTTAGAGATGTGGAAGCTGGAATATTGGGCTTCTCAGTGACTTATCAGGAAACTGGATAGATTTATAGTGGGAATTGCCTGTGATTCAAAAGCTTATTTTACAATGCTCCCACAAGTACTTTTGGCTAAAATTGGGGGTTTTTTTCAGTCAAGTTTTTTTTAAACATTCTGCCAGTCACACAGAAGAACAGCTCCAGTCCAAATGCAAATAAATTGCATATGCAAAAGATATCTAACACCGAAGATTTTACATCTGTTGCGAAAGCCATGTACAGCAAATCTGTGTATAAAAATAATGGAATAGAAAGATTGTAGCAGACTTCAAGCAGCACAGTCCTCAGCACCTGCAAAATGTTTGAAACAGCCTCTCCCATTGGTGCCCTACAGTCATCCTGTCTATCCCCTACCTGACAGGGCTCCCATTTTCTCTAAAATAAGGATCTGATAATTCCCATTATTTCCATGCTGGGATTCTACATGCTCACTGTGTCCAAGTGAGGACGTTTGCAGAGAATGTTCAAAGTTTATGGTTTACCCTGTGAACCTCAAGAAATTGCAACTGTTACTCTAAGATACCATTTGGTTACTGATGCTGAGTTGTTGATGACTTTTGCTGTATTACTTCTGATGAGGAAATGTGTTCCAACTTCTCCCATAAACTGGAAACTTTACTCCAGATTGGAGATTATATTCAGAAAGCATTAAAGAGTTAAATAAATAAAACATAATTTAGAAATCTACATGAAAGTAGTCTCAAAAATGTCACATGCTTGTTTCTCCATTTCCTACAATATGAAGTTTACTAGAGGAAAAAAATGTGATCTGGAGTCTGAATCTCAGCAGTTTTTGTACCTCATCAATCATGATCCCCCAATAATATAGACTTTTCAAGATATATGCTGACTGAAGTTATTCAATCTTTTTTTCTTTCTGGGGTCCTTGTTGCTGCAACTGAAGCTGGATAACCAAATTAAAAATTTTTGGCACTAGTGTCACATATGACTCAAATACTGCAATAGAAATAGATCTACCAAATAAGGAGCTGACATTTATATGTAATCACTTCTCAGAGTAGAAGTTTATTGTGAGGTTGTAGGGAGGTATTTCTACTTTACATGAAAGATGTTTTGAGACAGGTAAAATACATAGCCTACATACTGAATTGGAAAATGATTAAATGAAATACATTTATATTTCTACATATTCAAACACACACATTTATTATACAGATAGATATATGTATATAAAAGTAAGTTCTCTTCCTGTGACAAAGGCAGTGTCTCAGACAAGTAGGCAATTTTCTCACTAGTCACTAGCCCTATGTAAATATATGTATCTTCACTATTTTTCAACAGTATTCAAAATTACCTCAGAAATAAACTCAGTATCATTAGATTTCATGAATTAAGACTTCCTACAGCTTTAAACAAATATTTTTATAACTTAATTAGGAAATTGAATGAGATCTAATGTAAACACTTCAGTGTAGTTTTTTCATTGAACATTCCAATGTCACCCATAACATGATATAGCAACCAGAATATAACTTACATTGCCTGAGACAAAAACAGTAAATTAGTGAGTGGAATAACTCATTTAGTAAGAGTTTATCTTATTTCTTTCACTTCTCTGTATTAAATCTGTCTATTCCATTTAAGTGTTAGAATATAAGATTTATAGGCCCAAGAAAAGAACAGAGGTCATCCCTACACCTGTACCTAGAAACCCCCAGATGACCTTCATTCTCAGCCCCTTTTTTCTGGGTGGGCTTTTGCCAGGAATCTATTTCCTCTCTTTCTTCATTGTGGTTTTTTTTTTTTTTAATGCAGTTTTAGATCTCCTTTTCTACAAAGCCCTTTTTTCAATTTCTGTTAATCCATTTTTACTCTCCCTGCTTTTTTCTGAACAACTTTTTCAATCTTCTCTCCTCTTTAAATGTTCACCTCATCTACTTTTACTTTCTCTATTCAAATCACATCAGCTTTCTCAAAGACTGAAAAACTGGAATGCAGAAATACAAAACATTACATTGCCATATGATTTCTCACCTTGTAAAGCATTATACTCTCTTAATCCTAGGCCTATAACCCTGTTGCAGTTTCATATCTTCAAATTAATTAATGGGCCTGACTCAAAACATTCTAACAAAACATGTACATCAATCAATCCTTTTGTTACCTTTTACTCTGCTATTAAAATTATTTCCTTCACTTGCATTTCAATCCATTTGATACTTTTCTTCTTTTCAAAATTATTCTACAAACTTTTTTATTACCTATGTCAGGCTAGCAATTTTAGCTGAGCTTTCCAGCTTTCACAATTAAAGCATGAGACGTAAATTTGTGGCAAAAAGTCACAAACAGAGAGTGCATTAATTACTGAAGAGAAAGAGACAATAAATTCAGTATATTGGATTTGGATACAGAATTAAGAAATATCAGACATCTATCTTTACAAAAAATAAATTAAAAATCTCTGTTTTCTACTGAATTCTCATGTTTGGAATTTATGACAATTCTTCCTGACAGTAAAATATATTTTAATCATCTAATTTATTTGGGTATCTGAGCAATAGTGACTAGTACTTTCTTTGTTAAATGTCTGACAATTTTCAAATATATATTCATGTCTCCTGAATAGGATTTGTTTCTTTTATTTTGGGCCATAAAGTTCCATGCCACTGTTTACTGCTGTAGTTTGATCTCTCAAAGAAAATATGCAAAATTATACTGGCATTGCTGGTGCTTTCCATTATTTTACAGATAAGGTTATTTGATATAATAAACAAAAACTCCAAACATCTTAAAAGAAACATTTAAATAGAAAATAACCAGAATATAAAAGTCCTATCAGTTTATTAGGTACTGATTTAAGCAGTATATTGCAAGTCAAATATACATTTTTAATAAAAAAGGTACCTCAGCCTAGATAGCTTTGTGTCTTATTCAAACTCAATATGCAACTATAAGAATGAAAACAGCGATCCATGATTGTTTGATCACAGACCACAAAAGAATTCATCAGTTTATTTTGACTTAAAAATATTATTGGAGGCTTTTTCTCTGACAAGACTGATTAGATAGTAAGCAATGGTCTGCATTCATTACTGCAGGAAAATATCTATGAGACCTAGGTTAAAAACTAATAAATCACTTTTTTATTGCTTAATGCAGCAGCTGACAATAATACGAGATTAAAGATTTGTAGTTTTATTATTGGCATGTTCGAGGTCTTTCTCAGGAATACAAACTCAAAATCCACATAGCCTAAAACATGCTGATTTTTTCCTAAAAGAACAAAGATTCTGGACATGCTTTGATAATGGATAATATGGATAATAGTAAAGACATAATAAAAAAAGGTGACAAAGGAAATTGTTACTTTAGAAAGATTATAAAAAGTCATATCAAACTGAAAATAATGGTATGAAATGTGTAATGTAAATACAACCGGGAATATTGTAGGAAGCAATGATCACCTCCCTTCAAAAGAAATTTCGGGATTAAACAGAGTTCAGATTCTGAGACAGTGAAACAGACTGGTTAAGGATTTAGGAAAACATCTCAGGAATTGAAAAACTGTGATTGATTGCATCAAAAAGGTGATGCATAAAAATGATGCAAATACAATTTGCAAGTGCACAAAAAATGTTCAGATAATTCTACATCTCTGCAGTGGGGCTTCCCTTCCTTTCCATTGATTCCAGCCCCACAACCCGGAACATAACGGGTCCGGGCTGGCCTTTCTCTGATCTAGTATAACAATTCCACTGTTTAGTAGTTGTGGTGCACAGATAATGCTACCGTATAGATATGCAATTTGACAAAATAAACAATGTTTCAGGTAAGGTAATATAAGTCTTTGTTTTTCATGTATTCTTCAAGGTATTTAGAATAAAAAAAAAAGCTGACCTGAAGAGTTACACAAACTGTAAATAGTTGTCACCTAGAACCTTATAACTTCTCATTTTAAAATGCAACATGATGATTTATATCATCTACAATTACTAGCAGGAGGGAAAACATATATTCAATAGGAAAAAAGGCAAACTAAACTCTAGTCACCGTTTGGGAATGAACTTCAGTAGCAATTATCAGTTATACTCCATCTTGTGCTGCTGAAGACTACTATTTGAGTATGTGAAATTATTAATTGTGTCTTCCCGGGAAAAAAGGTTCAAGGATAACCCACTTTACACTATAGTCCTGAAATGTATAAAAACAGAATATCTTAATAAATTGAAATATACAGTACCTATCAATAGCTCAGCTGAAAGGAGTGAAAGGGTTTACACGTTACACAACTGCTCAATATGAACTGTCCATTGCTGAGAAAAAAATACACAGCTAAGAAAAGAAGAAAAGTATTCTTAAAGGATTTGTTATTTAGAACTATAAGAGACCAAACTCACTGTTTTAAAAAATACATTCATGGCAATTTGGCAGTAAAACAATTTAAAGAGTAAAAAATACTATTAAAAAATTCCTAAATTAGATTTCAGTTGCCTGGCAGTCAGTGACAGAAAAAGCCGTGGTTTAAGTTTTTTGCTACCATCTATTAAACAATTCACACAGAGGTGGACTGCTACATTTTAACACTAACTGAAAGTACTAAGTATCAACAAACATTTTAGCCTGTGTACCTCATCTTTTCATTCTGTCAGTAGAGTCAGAATTATCAGTAGCTTCCAGAAAGCATGAATTTCACAGGACTCTCTTCTACTATTATATGAAAAGAATACACTTCCCATTACTCAGTGTGATTTTGAATAGTTTTAAAGTTAATCTTTCTTTTGCAATTTTAGAACTTAGAGATTAGCAAACTACAAGTTGGGCTACAATACATTTCCCCTGTACAAGATGACAATTTACATCAAAGGTAGATTCTTTCTGATGAGATATGCCAATTACTTTTAAAGAATCTGTATGCATCACAGATGGATCAAAAATTTTAATAAAAATACAGCAGAATGAAAAACTGCCCTGCACGACAAAGGGGGCCAGAAGAGCTGGACGACCCCTTCACAGCATGTCAACCTCTTCAAAGTCAAGCAAGCGTGGCAGAAGGACAACATGGATGAATGCAAAATTCCTGTCTGAGCTCAAACATCAAAAGAAAGTTCACTGTAGGTGGAAGCAAAGATGGACCACCCATGATGAATATTGAGACCCATGATGACCACTCATAATGCATCGAGAGAGTGTAGAGTTTCAGTTCAGAAACCAAAGCTCACCTGGAGTTAAAACTAGTGAGAAATTTCAGTGGAAACAAGAAACACTAGAACAAGCATGTTAGCAGCAAAAAGAAAATGGTGGCCAAAAATTCCATAGGACAGGGAGATGAGTGGCAAAGGATGTAGTGTAGGCAGCAGGTCAATGAAGTAATTCTGTACTTCAGAGACCACACCCAGAATATTGTGTCTATTTTTGGGGTCCCCACTGCAAGAAAGGCATTGATACGCAGCAGATGCCCACCAAGATGGTCAGGGGCTGAGACACATGAAGTATGCAGAGAGGCTGAGAGAATATCTGTTCAGCCTCAGAAGGGTAAGGGGGAATCTTACTGCTGTCTTCAGCTACATAATGCAAGAGAAGAACATGCCAGACTCTTCTGAAAGGACAATGGGCGCAAGCCACCACATGGCAGATTTGAACTGGACACAGCAAGGAAAAATCCACCGTGTTGGCTGTCAAATATTGGAATAAGTTTGCCATGCAGATTATAGAAGGTCCACCCTGGGAAATGTTAAAAAATCCTCAGTTGGGCACAGCTCTGACCCAAGTTATTCCTGTGGGGGGATTTGGACCAGATGACCTTTAGAGGTCCCCTCCAATCATAAAACATAATTTATTTTTGTAACAACCCAGTATGAGTAATGGAAGTTTATTTATTAAACTACACTTATCTCAGACTGTATTTCATCACTGTAAGAGAAAAAGAACCCTTTCCAGTGCTTACCTCCCCATGGAATACAGAGTTACCTCCTACTTTGCTGGAATGTCCCAGTGAGAAACTGCTATAAAAACTGTTTTTGTAAACTTGAAACCATACTTAATATCACTTTTACCTTAAGCATTCCATTATGGGTAACACAAAAAATTCTAATTCAAATTTTGAACCATTCGCTTCTCCCGAAAGTTTTCCAGGAATTTAGGACAGAAATGACACAGAACTTTATTTTCAAAACTATTAAATTACATGTATTTTCTGGAAACCATCTTTTTTAGTAGTTTCTAAATGTTAAATCTCCTTGTAGTGGTGACATAGCGCAAGAATAAAAATCATGTTCCAACCAAAAATGCCAGACAATGATATTCTATTTACTTAAATCTGTTCATAAGCATTGAAGACATGCTATTTTTACATCTAAGGAAATACATTATCTGCTTCACCACTTTGATGCAAGTCCTAATATTCAAGCTGTTGATACCACCTTATTAGTTTTTCATGAGCTCATGCATTACTCTGTATGTAAAGGCATGTTTGAAATCATAAACAAACACAGGGAGATAAAATTACTCTGGAAATTTGGACAATACAGAGGATGTAGTAGGAGGGACAGAAGTTCTTCATGAGCTCCGGAAGCTCCAGTACATTAAGCAACCATGCTTATTCAAAGGAATAAAGGAAAACAGAAACATAGAGCAGTGGGGGCTTTGTTCGTTTGTTTGTTTGTGTGTTTTAAAAATGTTTTTATTTTGTTATGGGAAGCTCTTCAGAAGCACTAGAGATTATAAATACTGAATTTGGAAATTTTTGCTCTGCTTGATAGTTGCATGTTTTCAAAGTAACGGATGGGATGAGTGGGAAATTGAAAAATAGATACCTTGGAAATGTGGTGGAAGGAAGAAAATCAGTGAGAGGTATTATCAAGGTACAAGTTATAACCTGCTGTTGGAGGGCTGCTGTTACATGTTAAAGAAGGTAAATACAATGAAGTTAATGTTAACTGTAAGGAGATATACCAGAAGCTCTAAGGATTTAAATGCTACATTGAAAAAAAATTTATTTGTATCAAAGCTACTCATAAAAATTCACCTTAAAGGAAAATACAACTTGGAAATTTCTGCATCACATACTGTAAGGTGCATCCTATCATGTAAGGAAATACCGGTAGCGGCAGAAAAGAACACGGCAGGTGTGACAGTACTGGAATTGGTGACGTGGATTATAAAAGTAATGAATACATCTATAAATATGATTTATTTGGAAGGATTCAAAGAAATCTCAAAAGCCATTTAACAGCCAAGCCATACAACAGCCATCAAGTATATGAACAAGGATAATTCTGTCTTTATGTATCTCTAGAAAACTTCAATAAAATGGCGTATTCGTACCTGTGGGATCCTCAGTGTAATATCTCTGGAGTCCACTATAGATAGTGAAGAGAAACAGAGATTCTTTCTGGGAGTGATTCTGTATTGGAGTTTAGCTTATTCCATGTGAGAAGGTCTACGTCAATGTACTAGTTAGGAGAAGTATGCTTTTCAAGCAAGTCATCCTCACTTATGTCATAGAGTGATCTTGGAATGCCTGAATTGGATTACTTTTATGTAAAGGTAAATCAAAAGATGTGCTCCAAGAGCATATGTAGATGGGTATTCAAGTCATGGAATCAAACCACAGCTACTCAGAAATAAATCTCCCCAAGACATACAACATGGAGGCAGAGTTCTGTTACTAGCTGTTTTACAGACCTGTTTCTATTGCAGCATACTTTTTGCTAAGGCGGTGACAGCTTGAATTTGTCCTCCGAAAAGTTTCCTCTTTCTCTGGAGTCTACAGAAGATGTCTACCAAGGATACTTGGCTGTTAGGTGTCTGAAATTGCAGATGTGCATGGAGCTACAAATCCACCACAAGATTCTTATGGAAAATAAAGTAATAAAATAACAAGGAAAATATTTTCATAAATTATAAACTTGTTGAAACACAACAATGAGGGATAGAACTGAGCAGTCAGTTTTCAAAATGTGAAGTTACTGTTAAGATTTCAAAGGGATATGTGCTGGCCCATGCTGTTCATTATGGTGAAAAATTAACTAGAAAAGGGTGATAGCATGATAGATTATATTCATTATCGGTGAATGCAGAGTAATACATATGAGGGAAAAGAATCAAAAAATCCTATTATTCCAGTACACTACTCAGGAAAGACACCTTGTAGCCTCTGCAGACAGTTACCTGAAAATGTAGGCACAGTGTTTGGAGACAGCCAGAAAGGCAAATAAAATGGTTGCAATTATTACTAAACATTAAGTAAGGGTCATAAAACTTCATTATGTCAGACGGCAAATCCATGATGCTTGGCTGCTGCAAAATTTTGTAGTCATGTGACTTGAAGGTGTGTGTAAAAGAAGTTGAGAAGATAAAGAAGAGGGCAGCATACATTATCAGAAGTACAGAATATTTTTTTATAGTGGAAAGACCTAAATAGGCTAGAACTGTTCTGTTTAGAAAAAGTGATGACTGAGCAGCATACATCAGAAATCATGAACAGTATAGGTGGAGTGAATCAATAACAATACTTCAACTTTTTCATAATACAAGAGAAAAATAAACAATAAGGCATAAATTTGAGATCGAGGAAGCATTTTTTCGTACAATGCATAATGAAATTGCAGTTTATTGACAAAGTACATTGAGGAGATCAATTAATAAATACATTTAAAGGATTAGTACAGGTCCATCAAGTCTTTCTAAATGCAAGAATTTGAATTCAACATCCCAATTAGGAAGCTGCTAACCCACGGATAGTTGGAAACTGAGAGGATATACTGGGAATAAAGAAGAAATATTTGTTGATGGTACTTTTCCTAACTGTTTCATCCCAATCACTGTTTAAAACAACAGAAAGAGACCTTTGAAAGAGCATGATAGTGTCTTTACTTATGAATAAAAAAATATAAAATTTTCTTGGGCTAAGAATTGAAAAAAGAATACAATCATTGGAATTTGAAATCTACTTCGGGTAACAACAACAAATCTACATTTTTAATATTCACCGAATTCAAGTGTAATCTTTTTTGTTCTCATTCAGGGCTGGGATTGTGCTTATTGAAATGAATGGGAGGCTTTTTATCAACTTCAGTATCAGGCCTGAAATTCAGTTTGAAGTGACATGTATGACTGTCAGTCAAATATATGAAATGAATAAGGAAAATCAAAATGAGAAGGTCAATTCTTTCTGCATGCTATTTTGTATTAGAAATAAAACAGGTATTACCCCTGCAACTAGGCAAATGACATCTATTTACATGTCAAAGAAACTTTAAAGATATGACATACCAAAAATGAATACAGGAACAGACTACCAAGGAAACTTATTTATTTCTCTCCCTCACAAAAGCCACCAGCATCACTTCATTAAAACACAGAGAAACTAATCACAAAATGAAGGAAAATTACTAGGAAGAAATTAAGGGCAAAATAATGGAGAAATTAATGATATTAGAATTCTGCATTGACTGTAAAAATCATTACCACTAATATTTAATAAATTAAGTTTGTTTCATTTCCAGAAGAAAGCTTGTCAGAAGTATTGCAGAGGTAGAAGTATGATTGGCAACTATTTTAAACATTAAGAATACCCCTATTTTAAGATAAACAAAGCTTATTTTGTAAGAATAATAAGACTTTTTAAAAAACAATGCAACATTGCTTAAGGGAAAAATTTAGGTATGCCACTAAGAAGTTCCTTACAGTATTGAACTATTATATGGTATTCATTTTGTGTTCACTCACTGCAGTATGAAATAACACTTGTTTTACACAGCTATATTTATCACAGAAAGGCATTAGAAGCATCCCTACAATGCATACGCTCATTTCAAGAGATTTTTTTGCATTGCTACTTTATAACTTTCTCAAGGAAGTAAATGGGTTTGTGTATTATGTATTATGTAGGCAGTGCTGGCTTCCTCCAACTACTCATTTCCGCAGCCCAGTACTTTTTAAAATCCCTTCTCCTGTCAGATATATATTCCTTGACTGTTTTAAATCTCATTAAAAGCATTCTATTCTCCTGGGTTTTCATTAAACAACACACATTTTTATATTAATTATATAGACATAAAAGGAATTATATACACATGATTTGTAGGCGTCTCTATTTAATCCTTCTCTTTGAATTGTACCATTCTCTATGTTATGACCATTATTATTATGCAAATATATCTTAATCTATTGGTTTAATTTCCGAATGGACTATTAGGCTTGTACTATGAACTTTTTCCAGGTTGCATGGAAAGTGTTTTTTATTGAAGCAACTGATAGCTACTTCTGGAAAATTACTATTTTAAAAGTGAAATGCAAAGGCATTTTCCTAGTATAGGTCTTATTTCTTCTTCTCACTCACCAGTCAATGAGACCAATTTCCATTAAAAAAGTTAATTCTTATGGCAGAATTTTCTCAGAAGTTTCAGGCAGAGATATGGAGCAGGGTGGAGGAAAAAAACCACCAGTAACATGAACTTCAGTATAAAACCAGTTTTGTGATTTAAAATTCATTAAAATGTTATTAGCAAAGTGATATATGGTTCTGGTATTGATTATAATATATTACTTTAGCTTCTAAACTACACAATAGGAATTAATAAGATAGGGTTTATTGTCATATGACAGTTCTAGCTAATTACTAGAAATATTTAAAAACTATCATAAAGAGGTTAATTCAGCCATGGCTGTGTGCTTTTACATAGCAATATTGTTTCTGGCAACCAATTTGGCATGACATGATGACACATATGTCTTACTTCAGTTCAACTGAGCTGTATTAATACAAAATTAATCATAAAATCCAAGGAATCATAAATATGTCCATAAAACTTTCAGCAAAAATAAGTTGCGGGGTTTGGGTTTGGTTTTTTTTTTTTCCCAATACTTGTGTTTAGATTGCATTTCTTTTAATTCCTGTTGGTCCTAAATATCACTGCCCAGAGGAATGCTTGCCATAAGATACTCTTACTGGAGCAGCTGTAGGTTACCCAGCAACCAGTTCATATCAATTCTTGTTGGGTCCTCTGTCAAGAGCAAGGAATCAGTCATTTGCCTTTCTCTCTTCCCTTCTTTTAAACTCTTCTGAAGGGAATACTGTTCTTCCATAGTCATAATGCAGAACCTATAGACACTAAACATAAAGCTCTAAACAGATCAGTTGAGAAAAGATTGTGCCTAATTACAAACAAACAAATAAATATTTCAAGGATGTGAATTTAGTTGTTCTGATTATTTTATACACTATAGTGAATTGCCTGTGGCATTCTAACAGATTTTATTATAAATGATTGGAACAAATATCAAGTTTTAATATTAAAAAGATTATCAAGTAATCACTTGTTGAAGTATTGGGAGAACTTAGTTTTCCTATTTTTTTCCTGTCATAACTCTAAATCTTGCAGAAATATAAGTGATTGGCTGCTAAATTTAAAAAAACTAATAATTCCACAACAAAATTAAATATTAACAAGTGACTTCCCATTTTGTAGCTCTCGACTCTACACTAAAACAAAGCTTCTCCCATTTTTACTCTGGCTAGTTAAGTGATAAATATTTTCTAAAGCCAAATTGCGGGGAAGATGGATTTTCTCTTTAAAATTTAGGCTATAATTAATGAACCTGAGCTTGCTATCAAATGCAATATTTTTATATCAACAGATAGCTACTGACATACGTCAGAACATTCCAAATCAGGTCTTATCAATGCTTTGCACAATGCTGTATTTCCTGGCTTTACTAAATGCACTAATGCATTGCAAATTTGAATTAGAGTTGCATCATACCAGTATCCCATAGCCATCTTCCAGTCAACTGACATTGTCAGAACCTTTTTATCTTCTGCTTTATGTAGCTTAAATACAAACTCACACTTACATCACTGAGAAAAATATCCCTAAGAATCAGGTTAGTATTACCATGAGTAACTTTTACTAATACTCTCCATACACATAACATTTTGGTATGCAGTTTCAACTGTTTTCTAGCACTCCGTCTGACAAACTTGTCTAACTTTTCTTATTTATGGTTCCTCACTGCATTACCAACATGGTCAAAATTTGTATGACTATTACTCTCACTAAAGTTTGCAAATACCTCAAGAAAAAGGAAAAAATTACAAGTATAATACTTCCCGGAAAAAAAAAAAAAAGAAAAAAAAGTGCCATTGGTATCGTGATTCAACTGAAATGAAGAGTAAAGATAGTATTACTGTGATAGTCAAGGAAACGTTTGGTAACATCAAACATGTAATGATTAATTTTATTCATTACCTGTAGAATATCTTTCATATGCTGCACTACTAAAACACAGTAACCTACACAGATATTAGTCCCTAATTCCTCTTACCCTAAGTGGCAGTGAGATAGCCAGAAGTAGTGTAGATGGCAAACTGATAACAGCTCCCTGATTCATAAGTAATTCTGTCACTGCTGAGCATAGGGTACTGTTCTAGCTTCAGCATGTTTTCCACGCTACTTTGTCTATTAAGTGTCTCCTGTTCCAAAAATGAGATATCCAAGCTGATGCTTGTGGGAATAAATTGCCAGAGATGCCATTAGAGCAGCTGAGACTCCCATATCCCAAAAGTTTCTGACAAGTCGTATAAAATAACTAAGTCAGAGTGCCTAGATAAAGCAGCTGTAGGCCTTCTTTCTGGGCATGGATCTAGTTTATATCTGAAGTAGCTTCACAGAGCATTTATGGTTCTCTTTTATGTTACAGTAACTCAATTAAAAAACCCAAAAAGTCACTGTAAAACTATTTATTAGAGAAGCTCTCTGAACTACCCTTAGATTTTATAAAGGTTATATAACCGGATGCAGGGAGACAACATGCTGAAATCTACAACATTCTATAATACAGTGTTAACAAATAAAATCACATTTTCTTTACGCTTACTTCAAATAACATCTTACATAAGCCTATTTGCTAAATTCATTTCTTGATAAGATAAAGGGCAATTTAGGTTGCTCTACTACAGCTCCATACTGCTACTATGAGAAAACATTACACTGATAAAATAAAGGTTTTACAGGCAATATGTAGGTCAACCAAAAAATGAATGCCAATTAAATCTTTATATTGCACAATACCACTATGTATTCTACAGATGTTTCATATTTTAAAAAAAACCTACTTTATAGACTACTAATGCGAATACACTACTCTTAATTTTATTCTCTCTCCTATTATAGTATTTCTTTAGGACTAAATTACAACTAACGATGTCTTCAAAAACTTTAATGATCTTCTAAAAACTAAACCAAATAAATTTAAAAAATTAGGTTTTTAATATAATGTTCACAATCTAGAAAGGCTAAAAGATATTTTAGTCCATTGGAATAGAGTAGATAGATAGCTATGGCTGTCTAATAGCAGAAAATCCTTATTCCTACCTGCCTCAATGAGCTATGCATTGTTGGACTGCTTTGTTGTAGGTATTATCCTATCTTGCATGGTATAAACGTCACAGAGAATCAGGGACAAAAGTTTTACTCCCTAGTGTCAAGGTTATTAACAAATCTGTAAGATCATGTGAAACAAGCACCAGCACCAATAGAACCCTGAGACTAATTTGTTAAGGTTATTTTAGCACTTCAGATCTAAGCTTTATAATTTCTAACACTGAGATCTCAAAAAATACCAGTGATTAAAACTGTCTAGTCAAAATGCAATATACTCAGTAAAATTCTGAACCTGTGTGTCAACCTCATCAACATTTTTGGCAAGCAAAAGATATTTTGTGTACTAAAAGATCTTTCTAATAAAAAACAACCTTTGGAGAAACTGATGATTTGTGTAAATGAGAGAAAAAGCCCCAATAAAACTAGAGAAGAGTTATCCATACAAACATCAATGGTCCAAAACAAACGCTATTCACTACGGTTTGTGGATTTTCACATGGCAGTACAATAAAAGGAATTAATTCTTTAGGTTTTCTGAGTACATAAGACCTTCATACTTAAAATATGCCTATAGAGACAGACACAGATAGCTTTCTCAGGGTGAACAGAAATATGTTGGAATCCTTAATATGAAATATAATTATCTAACATCAAATATAAACAACTGGTGCTCTTAAAAGTTCAAAACTCAAATGGACTCTTTCAAAGATTATGTCAAAGCAAGGTTTCACTGAAGTCAAATAAAGAGGTGATCCCTTCACACCAACTGAATCTACAAGAAAAATATAGTTCCTCAAATGCTCCCTAATGTACTGAAGCCAGGTTATGTGTTACTTGCCTACTATTGTCTTCAGTATAATGCTTATTTATGGACAAATTAAACTAAGGATTTTTTAATATGAAAATATTGGCTCATGTCATAGAATGTTTAAAATAAAATTTGGAATTAGTATTAATACATCAAAGAAAAACTGCCCTGCCCTCAGTTTCATATTCAAAAGATTAGAGTTCACTTGACTTTATATATACTGTGCTAATATGTCTTTTTTCAAAAATAAGGTAATAGAATTTTTTTTTTTAAATTATGACTATTCAGTAATTTATTTGCATTAGCCTGAGTACAACTGTCTTTTAAGGCAGATTTAAAATCTCCAGCTTTTGGAGGGGATGTCAAAATTCCCATTTACTTCAACAAAATAAGGTTTGAGAATGAGATCAAGCATCCTGTGACAATTCAAAGAAACTTCTTCGTTTTTCTCAATGAGGATAATAGCACTGCTAGCATGGCAAATAACAGCGTGTTTATTTTTCTAAAATTCCATCTACTTGCTTGAAAAACAGGTTGCAACACGATTGTCACAAAGGGGAAGTCAGAATATTTTGAAACAGTTGCATTTTATCCAGTGAAAGTATGAGCAGAAAGGAAGCATTCTTACTCCTTAGACTAAGTCTATTAAAAGAATGCTAAAGAGAACAGAGAATGCAGATCATCTGGAGAATTCAGAACTTAAAGTGATTAATTAGACCTTATTTTGTCTCGAGCAGATTTACTAAGCTTTTTTCAACTTAGCCCCATTGTTTGTAATTACCAAAATCACACCTCCATTGGCTGGTCTTAGTTGCTTCATGCATGAACAGCAATCTGATTGAGCACCCTTGTTAGGATTTCATTCGTCATTGTAATTAGCCATAATCATAGCCTTCCTGGGTGCATGAGAATGTGCAAACGACCGATTCACAACCCCAACCTATTTGAATATGAATCTTCTCAGTAAGTAGCAATAAAATAGTGGAAACAAAGCAGTTTCTCTAGGGAATTTTGTAAAGCATCCCTGTCTCTAATTCTCTCCCCTTAAAAATGTTCCCTTTTTAGTATCTGAATTCTGTTTGCTAAAACAAGGCTTGCTTAATGAAGACAATGGCTTATTATTTCTTGAAGTGGCACAGCAGGGCCCAAGTATTACAGCCCCAGCTCTTTCAGCCTCTGCCAAGGACACAAGGAACAAAGGGGCAGGCAGTAACGCGAGGCAAATAGACCTCTCCTCACACGGCCGTTTGTGAGCGCTTTCCCCAGCGCAGCACCCAGGTCTCGGCTATTCTGGAACTCAAAGACAGGGTCTTTTTCTCCTCATTCCCGTCAATGACTCACACATTGCGAAAGGCCTCACCGCCGCAGCCCC
>NW_010251606.1:4834-18404 GCF_000690775.1 Eurypyga helias | reverse complement strand
CTTGTGTAATGGGGGCTGGTGTTCCTGCCGGGAGGGGGGAGGGGGCCGAGGAGGAAGGGAAATGACATCAGAAATAGCCGGGCGTGCACGGTGGGGTGACCCGGTTCCGCTAGCACCCCCCTCTTCCCCCCCCGCCGCAGGGGGAGGGAGGAAAAAAGAAACTGTCACCGTGGGATTTCATCAGCTTCTGCCTCCGTGCATTTAACCTATTTTTCTTCCCTTTGATTATGTAAGGGGAACGGTGTAGAGAGGAGCAATGAGCAGGGACGACTGATGGGCTTTTTGGGCAATTACCAAGTTTTTTTTACATCTCGCCGGTCTACCGAGTTTGCTTTGGGAAATGCGCGAGAATTATGTTTCGGTTTTTTGCTTGTATTTACATTTCTTGCGCTGCTCCAAGTATTGCAGCACAGTGCAGGAGAGAGAGAGGCAGGGAGTGGAAACAGTGTGAAATTGGCCAAGTTTTTAATTTCCTACCGAATGGAAAACAAGGGAGAATTTTAAGTAAAGAGTAAAAATGATGTTATGTTAATATTCTCGGCTAAGGAGGTACATATGTATTTCCTTATCTTTAAGACAGGACTTCATAGAATAGTCTGTATTTTCCCGATAGTCATCTTTTAAGCTGCTTATATCATACTGAATATGTATTTAAGTTTTGACATTTTGATTCAAAGCTCCTTATATGACAATCTTAATTTTTAAACTTCTGAATAGGAGAATGTAGATTGAGGAGCTCTACTTTCTGAAAACGAAGTCCTTTTGACTGCAGGAAACTTCTCTTTAAAACTGCAAGGACCAGGTCATAATTTAAATCTGCTGTTATTTTTGCACATGCTGGAAATGCGGTGTTGGAAATACTTACTTGAGTCAGGATTTAGGGGAGGAAAATGTGCTGTCAGTGAGTGAAGTGATTTCTGACCCCCCTTAAGAATTGTGTAGAAACTGAGATGTTAATAAATATTTCACTTCAGTTTCTACAGCTCTAAAAACTGGCCTTCCTGGTATAAAATACTTCTGTTACTGTTATAAGTATTCTCAAGCATCAGCAAGAGAAAAGTAGTAAGTTGGATTTGCTTTGCCGTTCATGTTCTGAAGTATATAGGGAAGTTTTGGTTTTGTTCTCAGATGGAGCATGGTGAATTAGAGCTACTTACAGGGGTGCAAAAAAAGGAGTAGTTTGGTGATGCTGTACGTGTTTGGATCAGTGCAGGCTAGGCAGATGACATTGGAGTAAAAAAGAGGATGGGGATGAGGTTAAAGAGTAACACCTACTAGGAGCAACCAGAAGCAGTCCTTGGAGTGGTGTTTCACAGCAGAATTCTGGTCGGTAGATAAGCACGTGTCTTTACCATACCATCCATCTGCTAAACTGCTGGGGAGGAGCGCTTCCCAGAGTGGTTGTTCCTGTATCTCTTCTGCATTGCGACACCATCTGTCTGGTAAACTTCTGAGGCTCAAGTTTGATACTTTTAATTCACTTAGAATTTGCTCAAACACAGATGAGCCGCTGAATTGCTGGGTACATATGATAAGAGAAGGTTGGCCTGGTCTAACAAAGGCAGACAGGTCTTAGTGAGACAGTCTTGATAGAGAGAAGTGATGGAATGACATTTCTGGAACCCACTCTGGTGATTTTGGCAGAAGCTGATCTAGTACTTCGGGTTGAGAAACTGAGAGTGTCGAGGTGAAAACTAAAACCTGGAAGAAAGGCAGTGTACCACATATTCAGGGGTATAATAATAAAAACAGTTTTCTTGAAGATTGATAAATTTAATCATGTGATCTATGATGATTTTAAGTGCTATTTTTTGTATACTTTAATGTGCATGAAGGCACTTGACACTTTAAAAGCTGGATTTCTTTGAATCTATAGCTTAAAGAAATGCCTCCTTTTTGAACAGATTTACTCCAGTATGGAGAATAATTTCAGAGAGAAAGATGGACTTGATTAGATTTAGACTGACTATAAAGAATTCCAATTTCCTATTCATGTTTGGGCTAAAAAAAACACCCACCAAACCCACAGAGAAGAGAGGGAGGGAGAGAAATGCTGGTTTACAAAACAGATATGATAGTTTTGGTTTTATGTTGCCATTTGTCCAGTAGTTGAAGTATTTCTTTTGGGGAAAAAGAAGTAAGGTCGCCTGTCTTCCTTCTTGAGTGAAACGAGTAGGAATAGAACACAGACAGGGAATTCTTTAGATGTGTTCCTTTTCAAACTTCATTCACCCGGGAAAGCAAACTGAGTCGGGCTGCAGTTGTAGCAGGCAGTAAGAAGTCCCGGTTTATGCCGGGCTGCCTGAGGTCTCCCCCATGTTCTGAGATGGAGAAGTGTCTCTTTGTTCCGGTCCCTTTGCCAGTCACATGTACTCATGAGGGACTGCTCTGTACCAGTCTTGACCATGACTGTGCAGATGGCATAAACCACATCGCGTTGTCGAATAATATGCTTGCTAAGTAAGGCTGAGCGTGCGAGAAGAACGTGGGGTGAAGTTGTCATCGTTATTTGAGATGAATTAGGATTTAAAATACGTACAGCAACTTGAAATATTCTCATAGTTTTTTTTAACGTAACTGGAAAGAGTCTTTCTAAAGCCATACTCTGTTGCTGGATTCTAGCAGAGTGCTGCATGTTCAAATGTGGTGAAAATGTTAGCTTTCTGCTGCTGTTTCATGGCAGCAGTGCCATCTATACTTGAAAATACAAAATTAGAGCTAAGCAATACCAAAAATAATGTATTCATAGCAGATTTTTACTTCAGGATCCATTGTACTGTTGGTTTATAAATGTGCAAGTAACTGACTTTGGAGTTGAGCTGGTACATACATTACTGACTGCAGAAACGTTTGGGGTGACAACATTCACGTGTACATGAGTTAGTCTGTAGGAAGAGGCAGGTGATGTATCTGTTGCTCGTGTGAGATGGACATGCTTGGTGTTTGTAGGCCCAATAAAGGATGGAAGTACAATTGTTGGTACTAAAAAGTTGGTGAATTCATATTTCTTCTTTCTTTTCCAACAGAGAATATGAAACAGGAGCCAAAATGACATCCCGATTCGGAAAGACCTACAGCCGGAAAGGGGGAAACGGCAGTTCCAAGTTTGACGAAGTATTTTCCAACAAACGGACCACCCTTAGTACAAAATGGGGAGAAACCACCTTCATGGCCAAATTAGGACAGAAGAGGCCCAATGTCAAAGCAGATATTTCCGAAGTTCCTAAAAAACCCAAAGTTGAAGATGAGGTAACAGAGGATCCATTTGGATTTGACAGTGACGAAGAAT
Source organism: Eurypyga helias (assembly GCF_000690775.1). Classification (NCBI taxonomy): domain Eukaryota; kingdom Metazoa; phylum Chordata; class Aves; order Eurypygiformes; family Eurypygidae; genus Eurypyga; species Eurypyga helias. The sequence goes on along the minus strand of NW_010251606.1, from coordinate 15,115 downwards.
CTCTTCCTGTGTCTTCAAAGAATGTGGCACAGCCTAAAAGCTCCTCTCAGCTGGAACCCGGTGAAGCTGCTCAGTCTGAGGACTTCACTCCTCTGCCTGAAGCTAACAGCAGAATTAATCAGCCAGACAGTGGAGAAAACATTGCATCCGGCAAGTGCATACCTTTTGACAATACTGTTCCTCTCTTAAAAGAAAAGAGCGCAAGCAAAAACGTGGAAGATGGAGAAAGCAAAGGCAGCAGTGCTAAGCTCATAACTGCAGGTACGTTTGCTCAACCGCCCAGGTAGTTCTGTTATCCTCTGTTTTTTAACGATGTACGTTTAGACTTCTTGTTTTCAGGGGTTGCTTAAAGGTTCTAATAAAACTGTGGGGCAATTAATTTTTAATTGTAGAAAATTGTAGTGGATCTGCTCTTTAACCCAAACTACCAGGAAGCATTCTGCTTTTCACACCTTGGTCTGAGAACTTTGTCACTCCAATCGTTCTGTCTGCAAATTGAGATACAGTGCTTCAGAGTCCCTGTGGTATTTCAGTCCGCCTTGGATAGAACGGAATAACAATCTTCCTTTTCTAAAATTTGGTCCGAGCTCAGTGTATTTGTGACTTGTTTTTTTTTTAACATGGAGTATTTTGAAGAGCGAGGAGTTCGTAATAATAGAATGCTTTATTCTTACACTGCTGGCTTTAAATTAGTATGTGGTTACTACTGTGCAGGTGCAGATACAGCTTACAACCAGCCTTATTAAATATTTGGGTGGAAAAAGTCATTTTCTGAACTTGAGTTGCACAAAGGTATACTTTTTTTAATTAGCGCATCTTTATTGATGTGTATGTCAGAAGTTTCAGACCTATGAAATGATTGTGTCAGGCAACTTTCAGGGGCTGTTTTCAGGCTCTGAAGTGTTTGTAAGATCTTTTGAGGGGGGCTTCACAAAGCCCATAGAGCTGAACGTCGCTGTAATTTTGTTCAAGTCATCCTTAGGCAAGATCAGATGTTACTAAATCTCATGAGCAGTTTTCGTATAACAGGCTGGTTCAAACCACAGCTTCTACAGTTGGGCAGAAGATCTCATTAGATGAACCTTGATGAAGATGGCACCCACGGACTTACCATAATCAACTTCGATGGAAACTGAGTTCTCAGATGTAGTTAACCCTAGGATGGGAAATTTGAGCGGACTTGTTCGGTTGTAACACAGTGGACAAGAAGATACAGACCAGTGGGAGATATGTGTAGCTCAGTTATTTGTAGGATAATTTTATTAGTTGGATAATACAAGAATAAACAAGAAATGTTGATTTTTAACTGTGGTTTGACAGACACATTGAGATGTGTAGTTGTCTTTTGATCTTACTTTTACTTTAGCTGCTGAAATACTTCTCATTTTCATATGGTTTTCTGCAGTTTGCCTATAAGTATGACCCACCTTCAGTCTGGAAACACCATTTACATTTTGCTAAGTTTGAATATAGTTTTCATCGGAGATTGGGTAGGTTCATCCCCCAGCATTTACAATGGGAAGAAACAATAATGAGTTTCCTTGGTTGTTAATGACAGGTTGTAGCAGAGCAGGTTTTACAGTGAAATCATTTCCACGTAGGAAAGCTTGGTTATTACAGTATTTTTCAGGTTGGAAAAGAAAATGTGAGAGCTGTGGGGAGAAAAGGTGATAGAGCTCTGAAAATGCATAGTGCATGAAAGGTCAAGAGGAACAGACTTCAGTGGTTCCATTGGTGCTTCCTGCTTCCAGTATTGTGGAAAATAATAACATAAAATATTGAGCGCAAAAGAACAACTTAATTTGATGCTTATTTGAATTCTAGAGCTTGTTAGGCAGTACTATATATTGTCTAGAAGGAAGCTGATGAGTCTTGGTAGGTAAGTGTCAGTGGACTGTTACGGACTGTAGTTCGGCCAGAAGTCCTGAAGGACAAGGGGGATCTTGATCTGATGATACTGTGTTTTTCAGAATCTGTTACATTCTGTTTATACCCACTCCAGTGAAGATAAAAACCCATTTCATAGCTTGCTTCAGAAATTAAGTTCAACTGAGAATGAGTCTTTGCAAAACATTCTATGAGGGTCTTACAGTAAGGGTAAGAAAACCAAGACTGTCGTTTTGGTGGTAGTGTTTATTTTGGACACATCGTGTAAACGAAACTTGGATGGTTTGAGCAGCTATTATGCTTGTGTGTAGACTGATCCAAAATAAATAAAAACTGTCTCTGAATAAGTCACTGAGAACGTTGAGCAATTGGAGATAGTGGTCTAGTTGGCCAGTGTAAATGTAGGCACTTCAGAAGGCTTCTTTGTTACGTTGACTGCTCTGTGAGATTTGAGGGTCTGAAGCTATCTTTCAAACTGGAGAGAGTTCACTGTTGATTTGGAGGGGGGGGTGTGAGGCAAGAGGGATCTTGGAGGAGAAAATCTGAGTAACAGTAAAAAAAATGGTTTGTTGTGTGGTCTCCTAAGGTCTCTCTGTTACTGGTTGCATGGCCTCCCTATCCCCATAACCATTTTCCCCTTCCTGGTAGCTCTTGAACTCCACCACATTCAACCAGATTTGGTCAAAGGGCTTACTGATCCGTGAGACAGCAAGCTCTGTTATTCCTGAGGAGGAGAGAAGGGTGGGGGGGAAGGCAACAGAGAGAACAGTATTAACATTCCCAGTGGGAGAGATGTTGCAGTGTCAGCTCAACCTTAACCCACGTACAGCGGTGTGCCTTTAGTGTAGGAAACGAGGCTCTGTTGGCACCAACATTAACTTGTTTTGAGTGCAGTTTGATAGTCCTTGCCCTGGCACTGACAAGTCAGTACGTGAAGGAAGGTCTCCAGACTTCCTGAGAGTGCGTGCCATCGTCGTGTCTTAGTTGTTAACCTAGGTGAGATAAGGTTAAGAATTAGAACAAGGTGAAAACTGTGACTGAACATGGCTGTGGGCAAGCTGAGCGCTCCGGTTTAGTCTGCTAGTTCTGCGCCATATGTATTGATTATTCTGCCTCAAAGTCCGTATCTTTGGACATCAAAACGAAGGGGGTAAATAGCAGTTAATTTTAACTCAGGTTTGGTATTAAAAAACCTTTTTTTTTTTTCTTCTGGTTGTTTTAATAGTTGTGCAACCATGTAACACAGTTGAGGATCTTTTTTATTTAAAAAGCTAGGTCATGCTGTGTTTGGGTTTTTTTTAATAGCCATCAGCTAGTGCTTGTAGCAATCTTGTTTTAAAGGCTTTGGGAAGCTCTTAATGTGGAAAGCTGCTCGTAATCTTGCCCTAATGTTGCTTGATCAAGACTTAATACTGTTGGAAGACTGGCCATGAGTAATCCTGTACGTAGCAGGTAATTTAGATAGTAGGCGTTCAGGTAAATTAGTAATAGCAGAAGAGCATTATGTATTAGTAGTTATTGTGAGGTCACTTTTGTTCAGATGGGAAGACTTGGTAGCTAGAAAGTCATGTTTTCAGAAAAACGTTATCCTGGTAATTCATATCAAGCAAAAAATGTAGCTCTTTAGTAGTTAGAAGGTGAGCGCTTTTGTGAGTACCTTAGGGTGGGGTGAGGTGAAAACCAAAAGTGTGATACTTACCTGGGTTTCTGAAACACCTTGGTGGGACTTGGTTTTTTTTTTTTTTGGACTGTTAAACTTACTCCACAGGGCATAAACCCACTAAACTCACCTGCACACAAGCTTCAATGTGAGAACACACGTGGCCTTGCAGAGCCAATTGCGAGGTGCGGGTCTTAAAAAACTTCTCTGCTGTCTTTGTTTTTAGGCTATTGATGTTGGCTTGTGGGTTGTGCTTCACGTAGCACGATTTTTCAGATGAAAAAGTCAAAGCCTGATGAGTTTTGAAAGGTGGTATGGCATTTCATAATTATATTGGTGTATGAGTATGTTTCAAGTGGGGTAACTACCTTCCCTATGGCAACAGTTTCAGGTTAGGGAAATTCTACTGTAGTTCTTGTGTGTGAGCTTGCGGTTTGACAGTGGATGTTGCGATCACCTCCTGTCTTTTGCTTGTGTGCCCCCGTGCCGAGCTTTTAACTCCAGCCTTGGGAGGGTCCAGGCCAAGATGCTGATGCTCTTCACCAGAGAAGGCACGAGGGTAGAGAGATGTCTCAAGTGCTTGGATGATGTCTCTTGTCTTTGCACACCTCCTATTCCTGTTTGTGAACTATGAAATAATATCGCTGATTTACGTTAATTCTGAGTTAAAATATTAGCTACTTAATAAAGCTTTTAACTGCGAAGAATTTTGGTTGGGCATGGGTTAAGTCTGATTTGTTTTAAAGACCATGAGTTTCTTTCTTAAAATTGTGTTTTGCTTGCTGTGGACAGATAGAAGACAGAATGTCTTTAACTGTCTTTTCAGAATACAGCAGTGTAGAGAGAGTGCTGCTGTGCTTTCTGCTGTGTTGTGATGTGAGGTACAGATTTTGTGCTTCTTGTCTCAGCTGTGCTCTTTGAGGCTTTTTAAGATTAAAAGGACAAATTATTGCATGTAAAGTATTTCTGATACTTTTTTACCTTTTACTTTTGAAGTAATTACAAAAATAGCTATTCTGCATCTTGACATGTGTGACTGTGTACTGGTATTCAAACAAGTCTTTGTTCTGGAAGTGGTTTTGCTCTCAGTGCTGTAAGGACACGTTTGGCCGCTGCATGCTCTTCAATTCTTTGGTGTTTCTAGGTAGGTCTTCATGCCCCTGCTTGGACTTGGGGCTCATGCACATAGCGGTGGCGTATCAGAACGGCAAATGCAGTCCTTCTTAATAACTTGGGCTTGTGGAGTGCAGGAGTGGAGGGGTACAACTGTGCTGAACTACTTATCACCCAGTACGCAGGGTCCCGTTGTGTTGAGTTGCTTGGCAGGCATACTGAGGGAATGGAGTAATTTGCAGAAATGGGTTGCCCTGGAAAGAAGTTCGTTCAAGTCATGGGGTCTGTTCCCACCAGGCCAGCCTGATAGGACCTTAGTGACTGTGTCTGCAAAGCCGCTGCATCCTGATTATGTGGGTGGGGAGCCCTATCTTTAGAGTTAAGTTTCAACTTCTCAAGCTCAAGTTTGTTACATGATTACATTTGACAACAAGATTTGCCTGGCTATTCCTTTCCATTTGTTTTAGGGCTTCTATTTTTTGTTTAACGGTGACATGGCCATTTGAGATAATAGTTAGGTCTGAGTAATCTTATCTGTCTTCCCCTGCAGAGTTGCTGAGTACAATTTATTTGCCTCTTGAGGAAGAATTTCAGTTTAGTCATATTCTGTCCAAAAATGGAGCAGAAAGTTGGGGGAAATTGAATGAGGTCTCAGCATTTGGCTGCCTTAGGAGACAGCTGGCAGCAACCATGATTAAAAAGAACTGCAGCTGTGCTCTGGCGGGCTCAGAGCATTAAGAAACTGATAGCAGAGAAGGGGAAAGGTCTGCCAGAGAATGTGTGCCCGTAGGACTTCAGTGCTACGAGGTTTGTTTAGATGGCAGTAGTTATGCTGGGTATATACGTAGCTGGGGCTTTTCCACAAGTCCCCTCTTGAGTTGTTCTTATGTTTCTCCCTTTTTAAGTTGTTCCTTCTCCCCTGACACACGGAATTTTCTTGCTGGGGCAGTAGCCCAAGTTCCAACCAGTGTGATAATTGTTCTCAATATTTTTTTTTTTTGCTTTGATACTCCTTTGAAGATTTGGTGGTGTGTTGTTTTTCTTGGATGTTTTTCGGAAGTCTGAAATGGCTGAAATTTAAACAGAATTTCAGTGTTTATAGCCATTTGCTAAAATAGCATTGCAGGAAAAAGACCCCAATATCTAGGAAGGAATCTTCTGATTTCTGCAACATTTTTTTCCCTAATGACAGGGAAATGCATACTACGTATACACGTACAGAGCACACGAAACCTTTCTCCCTCAGTCTGACTCCCCTTTCCCAAACAACTGTGAGAATCTCAATACCTTTTTTGGAATCCATACTTCTAAAATCATTCTTTCCTTATAGACTTGTACAATGGACGGTTAGATTTTAAAAGGTCAAGCTTTTGACGGTTTCTTAATGACCTGAAAAGTCAAACTTTTGAGTGTTTCTTAACATCTTGCATGTTTCAAAAAGTCAAAATAACTGCATTCTGAACAGTTGGTCAGTGCTTGTAGAAGAGAAAAGCCTGTTAACGTGCATACCTCTTCAGCGGGCCAAAGCGTGCGGGAAAGCAGAAAACAGTTGGTAAGGAAGCCATTTCAGATTCAAACTGCAGAGATTTTTAGCTGTATGGAAAAGATTTTTCAAGTTGAAACTCAGCTCATATTTTCTTTCAAGAAACTGCTTCTGTATTCACTGGAGGGTTTTAACATATTTGAGTAGTGTCTGAATTCAGACAGACTTAGCCTAAGGATGCATTTGTTTTGACAGTGTTTAGTGCTGCTGTGTTATAATATGCTTTATTAAAGCATAAACTATTAGTTTTTTCATCAGGGCTCACACTACCCAAGTTGGTGAAAGCAACCTTTTTTGGCTTGTGCCATCCTCTTGTGTTGCCCATGACACGTAGTCTTGTTTTCCCTGCAAGGGGAGGTAGGTAACTTCCTGGATCAGCTGCCTTCCACTGCTCTAAGCAAAAGATGCCTTTATGAGCTGCCACTGAGGAAGAATGTTTCTGTCTTACTGGACTTGCCATCAGAGGTGAACACAGGATCCAGCCAGTTCAGGCTCTGACAACTCTTGTGTTACAGAGTGTAGCAGCTCTTGACGGTTGGATTTGCTGTTGCACAATTTCTCATCCTCTCAGGAGCATTTTATTTTTGTATTTCTGACAAAGTAGTCTTGCTTGTGGTCTGGTAGAGTTCTTCAAAGCTCAATTCTTTGCTGGAAGACAAAAAATAGTTTTCTTCCTGTAGTAAAGGGTGGTTTTAGCATTGTGTACTGAAACTGCAACTTGTCCTGTGTTTGAGAGTTGTGGACCTTGCATGCAAGTTGAGTGTGGGCATTGCTGTGTGGTGTGTTTGGGTTTGTACGGAATACTAGTGTCTGTAGCATCCCATTAGAATTTATATTGTTATGAATCTGGATAGATACAGACGTGAGGTAGTGTAAGTTTATACTCACCAGAAGAAAAACAGACTTTAAGTGAGGTTTTCAGAATGTTGTAGAAGAGTGGTAATGAGTTTAGAAAGAAGAGTGAAGGAGCGATGATAATTATTCTAGCTAAGGCTATAGGTGGAGCTTGGACAAATATACTTACCTGGGAAAACAAAAAGGGTCAAAGTGCAAGGGAAGCTATAGGGCTTTATTTTGATAGAAATTGAGAAGCTGGATATAGCTGATGACAAGGAAAATACCTAACGATGGCTAGCTGAAGAAGTAGAAAAAAGGGGGCAAAGCAGCTGGTTTGTTACTACAAAAAACATCTTCCCATACCATTGAAGATTGTGCCTGAGATAAAGGCAAGCGACTAGCTTTGTGGATATCTTCCTCATAAGAGGGAATGCCAGCCTGTACCCCTGTGTAAGGCTTCCACTCCCATGGACATACAAGCATTCAAAAACCAGAATCTGTACGCTGGCTGATGGGAAGTATCATTTTTGCACCAGCATAAGACAGCCTTTCAGAATGCCTGCTGGTAGCATGTTTTTCCAGCGGAAAAATGTCTACAAGGAATTACTACTTCTCTTGGCTTAAAGAGGGGCCCAGGGTGCAAAGCAATGATGCGGTGGTTAGGGTTCAGCCGTGCGCGGGGTGGAGCCGCAGCACGGTGTGGTGTTGTGCCGGCAGCAGCTGACCACTTCATGTTCTAAAAAAGGGAAAATCTGTCAGGGTCGTGGAATTAAAATAATGATTTATTAGAGATGCTGAACACTGCGTTACCACGCTGAAAGGCTGCATCTAGGTGGTTTGAGAGAACAAAAGGTGTTCTCTGTCTCACAAGCTATTTGTTAGTAGAATGGCTGCTCTAACTGAAATCAAGGCATGCAGTGTGACTGTAACCTTGTTTCTTACATAGTCTTAATAAATTCTAACTTCTCATATAAATTGCCTTAGACTTTTGATATGCAGGGTGCTGGAAAGGAAGCAAGAAAAGCAAACTGTTCTTCCGGAAAATATTTCTGTGATGACAGTAAATTATATCTCATCACTTTATGGTTTTCTGTGGAACTTTTCTGCAAAAGAAGATGCCACTTAAAACTTTGGTGAAGAGGCAAGCAGTGCCTATCCAGGCTGCATGCAGACTTGTTGGGAATGCATTTTGGTTCAAAGAGTTAGCCATAATTCTGTAAGAGGAATGGCCTCAGGCTGGGCCAGGGCATGTTTAGGTTGGATATTAGGAAAAATTTCTTCACCAAAAGGGCTGTCAGGAATTGGAATGGGCTGCCCAGGGAGGTGATTGAGTCACCATCCCTGGAGGTATTGTAGACAAGGTGCTTAGGGGCATGGTTTAGTGGTGGTATTAGCAGTGTGAGGTTAACATTTGATGCTGGACTTGATGATCTTAAAGGTCTTCTCCAAACTAAACGATTCTATAATTCGAACCAGAATTACTTAAGAATTTGTCAACATAGCTGTGGATGTAGTGGTTCTGTAATTTTAGCTATTTTAGTGATTGTCAGCCATGAAACCGAGCTTGAGAGCCTAATCTTCTAAAGCTCTTACACTTCTTATCTTCTGTTTATGCCTGCAAACAGGCACTACTCTTTGAGATCTTAGGGGCATCAGTGGATACTGATGGATCTAAGCAAATTTTGCCTATTTCTTTGAATTGTCAGCTTTATATGCATAAGCTTTTTTCCCTGTGTTTTCCAGCTGTTCATCATAGGCAGAAAATGCATCAATGGAATTTAGTCTGTAACCTTTTCTCTTTACCAACCAAAACCGCTTTGTTTCTGATGTAGAGTAGGAGAGAGAAACTGTAACCAAATTTTCTTATTTGGAGAAAAGCATGGCACTTCTGCAGTTGCTGGTTTTCTGTCCGAACTGGAGAAGACACAGTGTGTATGTCTCATTTGGGCTCTCTTTCCAGAATTGAGGAATGTGATACAAGCACCTGTTAGAGGCTCGTCTTTTCCTTTGGCTTTGTCAGCTTCAGGTTGTCAAGTGAGGTAGCTTTATGCTTGGGAACATTGGTGGTGGTGCAGTGGAGCCATAATAAATGTTTCCAAGTGTTCAGGAGCATCAGGCAGAGCTGTAGCTCATAATGAGCTTAACAAACCGTTTCCTACATCCTGTGTCAGTGGTCTGTTCATGAGCTGTGGCCTGTTAATATATGTGCCCTCAGTACCTGGAGGCATCTGAAGGCCCTGGATACACCTTTTTTTTAAACTGACTGCCTTCTTTTCCTGATGTCTCATTTTCTTGCTTTTACATTTATTTTGGTAGGCATGTGTCCATTTGAAGAGAAATAGAGGAATATAAAATTGGCATCATGCCACCTGACTCATTTTTTTAAAGGTTTCCTTGCTTCTGACTAATTATCGGTACATTTGCAATGAATTCTGTGAGTTTTTGTGGCGAATACTGAAAAAACCCTAGTTTTAAGTTTGTAGATGTTTGCTGTGTGTAGTAATTCAGTCATGTTCCTTTCAGTATTAAAATGAAGGGGAGTGGTGATTGAGCTGTGGGGCACTGAGCTTTGTTCTGTGAGCCCCAGATCTGTTCAGGTCAAAATTTACATTAAGAGACATTGTTCTCACAGCCTGAGACTGCTCTGTGCTCCAAGTAACTCAAAAATAGCAAATAAGGTACTGCAGCTCTATCACTGAGTTGTTAACAAAAGCACAGAGTGTTTGACTTTAGGCAATTAGTGTTAGACCTTTAATGAGGATTTGATTTTTATGGAGCTGAAAATGATGTTTTCAGTCTTAGAGCTAAGCAACTTAGTCTTGTAAGTTTAATGGAAATGAAATTGAAATGTGTCTAGGCTGGAGGATATGTTTCTTGATGATTGGTTTGGATCATGTTTTGGGCTGCTTTTTTTGCCAAGAAAGTGATTTGGTTTCTTTTTTTCCCCTGCTGTTGTTTTGGGTTCCATCTTGGTATGTGCTGTTCCCAAAGGGCCAGGGTCTGAAATTGTTAACTTGCAGCTTTGGTGGATAATGGAGAGAGTGTTACCTTTTCTCCAAACTTAAGTGTGTACTCTTAGAGTAAGAAGGCTCTGTCAAACTTGTACTGCTGTGAGAAATGGTAAGAATTGTTTTTATGGCTTCCCCTTTCTGCATTAACTTGCTTACGGCTTCTAGGCCCTGCTGGGAGCAGCAGGTTTTGACCAAGTTTGGGTTACTGCAACAGTGGATGGTATTGTGGT
>NW_010251606.1:0-4803 GCF_000690775.1 Eurypyga helias | reverse complement strand
GAGCGTTCTTGTAAGATGTACCCAAATGCTGCAAGTGTAACGCTGACGCTGGGCAATCAGTCCATCGGATCAACATAGTTCTGTTACTGTTGATTTTCTAGTACGTCACCAGTGATGATAAGAGAAAATACCAGTCTGAGCTGTCTAAAAAATTCTCTGAGGAATCTGTGAAGCTGTCCAGGCAAAACGATCAGTACCTCTTGTTTGACAAAACAGAGCAACTCAGCCAAGATGTGTAACGAACCCTGTGGAAAACACTTCAGGCTCCTGGCACCACTTGGGCGACCTCTTAAACTCCTGTCCCCACCAAGACATTTACTTTCTCCTCCCATCTCCCCAGGTAGTTTCTAGTATTCACTAGCTGTATCTCCTTTCACAGTCACCAGCAGGAAAACTTCATGTTAATTACTCACTGAGCTGTTTCTCACGCTAGGCATCTTTTTCTGGCTGCGCTGGACTCTGCTGGCCTGTTGCGGCTCTAAGTAGTGCAGCTGGGGTTTGCCTGTTCCCTTTGGTCTCTTGGTGCTTATGTCTGGGTCCTCGCTCGCTTGGTTCACGGGAAGCTCCTTGTGCTTACAGATGCCTTGGTCAGTGGCTGTCACAGCTCTCTGCTGCTCGTACCGTTGACTTTCCCTTATGGGCACTTGTTGTTACTGGAGATGAGAAAGAAGTAATGAGTGTGTTCCCTGCCCCTCCAGTCAGTGGGGGACAGCCAAAGGTCAGGTTTAGAATTACTCGATATTTTTGCATTTTTAAAACCTTTATGCATTGCTTTCTATGTTTTTTTGCCATTTCGTATGCAATATAAAGTGACTGGAATCACTTAGCCAACTATGGAGATAAATTGCCATATGGTCTTTGTTGGTTCTTCAAGCAATTCCTTTCTTTTATTTCATCATCAATCCAGAAGTGGAGTTTTTTGAGCCAGGTGAATAGAGAGATTCCTTAAGAGTCCACTTTTTATGTTCACTGCCTGTGGTAGAAGGCAGCTTGGTTTAGTACCAGAGGTCCTGCTCAACAGGTCTAGCGCCACTTTTGCTCTGGAGAAACGATGGGCCTTCCCTTTTTTTCTTCATGAAGACAATATATAGTGAAAGGTTGAAGGTACAAAGCATGTTGGAAGCTGTCTTTCTAGCTTCAATTAGTAACTTACCTTGTTTTCTTTGTAGCATTCAGTTTAAAACATTTCATGGGTGGCATACAACCCAACAAAAAAGGGGTTATTTTCACACTGGCAGTTTTTGAAAGCCTTGCAATTTTTATAGCCCTTTCACCATCTCAACAAGTCTGTAATTATATGGTATCTTTTATTATGACTGTGATTGAACTAAATGTTTTGTGGGTGGTGAGATACTCCTTCCTTTTCTCATATAGCACAGTGAAGAAATGGTAGTGCTTCTGGGGTCTATTTGGAAGCACATTTTCAGGTAGACACTAGCTTTTTAGGAAGAAAAAACTTTAAAATAAGGGTGAGCTGTTATGGGTACCTAATGAAAAAATAAAGTTGAAATCTGTGACATCCTAATGTAAAAATTGTCAGAGATGCCCAACTGAAAGATGTAGGTGTCTTATCTCTAAAGAAAATAAATTTGTCTTTTATTTTATTGTTTTAAGACTTTTTTCAAGTCTAGAATTGCATTTTCTTTTGTACATAACCTTAAAAGTGAAGAAGCAAGAATCCCACTATGGCTACTCGTGGTACCCACAGGGCATTTTCTGTTTTCTGGCATGTATTAAGTGGAACAAATGCTATTGTGAGTGCGTATAGTAAATATGTAGTTAATATATTAACAGAGTGTTCTCTTTATATCCATCCAGTCTAAATTATGTCTAGATACGCATTTGTTTAATGTTTGAAGGTTTGTTACTGAAAAAGCAGTGAGATTTTGAGAACTCTGTCACATTCCCACTGTCTGAATGTTTTCATATATCTAGAGGCATATAAACTATTACCTTATATAAATTGAATATCTTGCAGTGTATAGACTTGAAATTTTGTCTCTAATGGTCATCTTTAGAAATGTTGCTTGAGACAACAGTCATCTTAACCACTTAGCTTTGTGAAGCTTGGTCGTGTGCATCTCTGTGGGAAGACATCTCGTAGAGTAGAAATTGCACTTCTTTTTAATTCATCAGCAATACTTAAGATGTACCTGCCTTGCTAGTGACAAACCAGAGCATGAAATCAAGTAAAGCAACAGGGATGTATAAATGGGTAGGTGTTTTTCATTAGAAATTTAAACAGAAACCAAGCCATTTTGCTAGAGAGGATTGTTACGGTTCTTGGGTATATTTTGCTAGTACCTGGAAAACAGAAGAAAAAGACCGCTCTGGTAGATTCTATAGTTATATGCTATTGCTGAGCTGAAATTATTTGAGATGCTTATTATGGTATTTCAGTGTCAGAAGAGCCTTCAAGTAGGGCAAATCAGGCGCTAAAATCTCTATCGCAGAGGTTAGATTTGAAACACTAGTGTACTTACAGTAGCTTGATGTAAACAGGATTTGGGGGAAGTCATGTTTACATAAGAATGGAATTCAACACTTACAACCTGTGTACAGGAAGAAATCTTTTTCTTACATAACTAGAAAATGCTTTATAATCATTTTTTGCCTCCACTGACTGTCACGTGTGCGAAACACTGAATGGTGGTTGACTTCACTGAACATTTCAGTGCAGACTTTTTCCCTTTTTGTGTAGGTTGTATAGAGAAATAAGTGGTTGTATTTAGGAGTTGGTTTTTGTCATGATTCATATATTTTCAGGGTGACGCTTACTTCCAGTTAGTTTTGGGGATTTTTTTTGCTAGAAATGGTGAGATTATTTTATTACAGCAAAAATTTTCAACTGGAAGGCTTAAAAAGTATAAATCCCCAGGATAAGGACTTCGGTTTTTGTCACTGAGCGCTGAATATTTGCTGTGGTATTGTGACTTTTCAGAGTTGCCCGCAAGGGTGATTATTTTTTAATAATGCTTTTTAGTAATAAATTTATCCTTTTTTTTTTTTGTAGATAAAATACAGAATTTGTATGAGGATAATGAGAAGAACAGTCATTTTATCTATGAGAATGCTGAAGACAGTAACAAAAGCAGTGCTGAAACTACAGACACTTCTGGGTGCAACATTGAAGCCAAGGACTTGCCTGGTTCTTGGGACTCCCACGCGGGAAAAGCAGCTGACTGTCCATTGGAAACGTCTCAGACGAAGGGGCCGTTAAGAACTCACTTGTATGAATGGGAGGATGAAACTGAAGACACCAGAACTGGAGAGTACGTAGTAGGTTTTGACAATGAACATGTCTTGGAGCTGAAAAGCAAGGATGAGGAGTGTGAGAAAGAAGATACTGAAAATCCAAAGGAAGCCATTAGTGAAGAACTTGTGCAAATTATTCCTAGGCCAAGCAACTGTAGGACATACTGTCGATCCAACAAAGCAAAGCCGCAGGGGGCAACAAATTTTGACAAGCTAATGGATGGCACTAGTCAGTCTTTATCCAAAGCAAACAGTGAGTCAAATAATGATGGTCTGAACCCAGCAAAAAAAGTTTCTTTAAGTAGTGGGACCAGTTTTAGAGGGACGGTTGGACGGACTAGAGACTACACTGTCCTACATCCATCTTGCTTGTCAGTTTGTAATGTTACCATCCAGGACACCATGGAACGAATCGATGAGTTTACCACAGCAGCCCCTACTGACCTGGGAGAAGCTGGACGCCTAAGGAAAAAAGCAGACATTGCTACCACAAAAACTACAACCAGGTTTCGACCAAGCAATACCAAATCCAAAAAGGATGTCAAATTAGAGTTTTTTGGGTTTGATGATCAAGATGAGGGAGGGGGAGATGAAGGCGCCTCCAGAAGTTCTGGGAGTTCCAATTACAAAATCAAGTACTTTGGGTTTGATGACTTGAGTGAAAGCGAGGATGAAGATGAAGAGTGGCAGGCAGCGGAAAGGAAAGCTAACAAAAAACGAAGTAGGACTGCACCATCATCTTCGCTGCAGTCAACCTCTGACGGCAATGACAACTGTTCGCAGGATAGCCAGCTCAGTACTAATGCAGGTAAGCAGAACCCTTCTAGAATACATACTGGACGTTGAAATCGGTTGACATTTGTGTTTTGCTTTTTCTTTGCAACATACCTAAGAGTCTGTTGAACAGTACTACTGATGTGGAAATTTAAAAGTTCTATTTGCTTATGTCTACTGTGGTCCTGTCTGGTGTTTCATAGCTGCCTCCAAGTATGCTTTACACCCCTTGATCTCTTGCCAGAGGTAGTTTTTTCTTTCTTTCTGAACAGAATATTCTTACCTTTTTGGTGTGTTGAGCATAAAGTACCTGTGCCTGGAAGGCAGATGTGTTGAAGCTTCACATCAGCCCACAGTTACAGAGCTGAGTGCAGAAATTGAAGTAGGTCTGAAGTATCTTGTTCGCTTTTGCTCTTTTGAGTGTGTCTGTGAGCCTTTCTAAAGTTCCATCTTACCCAAGCGTGTTCAGCTCGAGGGAGAGGCTGTGGGGGACCCATGGAGTGCCAGTCAGATGGCTGGCTTTGGGCGTGCCTCTGCATATTGGTGTGTTTGTGCTTTTGCTTCCTGCGATCTCTGCTTTCTGCATAGGTGGTACGTGTGCGTATGTGTTCGTGCAGAATCTGCTGAGCAAGTTGTGCTGTTTGAGTGCCTTTGGAAAATTAGACTTGCCTGATGGTCACTGGGTCTTGTGTAATGACTTTGATCATGGTTGAGGTGTGTTGGTGAAGAAGGGAAGGAATAACTTTGGTGAAACCTCTCTCCACCATATTTGAA
>NW_010251605.1:0-2330 GCF_000690775.1 Eurypyga helias | reverse complement strand
TGTGATTTTATGATTCTATGAGGTGTAAGTAGGCAGCGGCATCCTTCAGCGATGGGCTAGCAGGTTTGCACAGAGAGAGCTGTGGGAGGGCAGCGTGGTCTGAGCTGCCCTAAAAGGTGCCTTGGTGAGCCTTGAAAAGTGCCTCATAGCCTAAGGCAAGGTGACTGCGAGTTTGGGTGGCACCATGGCCACTGACCGTGGATACCCGCTGCCCTCCTGCTTAGCAGGTTAAGGGGCTCTGGGAGACTTGAACCATGTTTACTGCACCAACGTCAACAGCTAGAGAGCTGGAGGAAAAGAAATACCCCATTCCTCCCAGTGGCACTGCGCTTGTGAGATAACAGCGAGGAGAAATTTCAGCCCAACATAGCATACCTTAACTGTTTCTGCACGCTATGAATTTATATGCAGGAGGGGTGTGTGGAGGACCTGGCTGTTTGCAGAAGATCAGCCGCTGTTCCCTCAAGACCTAACTTTCCTTGGCCCTTGGGAATAACGCTGGTTCCCAGCAGATCAACCCCAGCCACTGTGCAACTGAGATGTCAGTCTGCAACGTTCAATTTAACAGGTATATTTATAGCAGGCTTAGCTGCAGACTAAAGCGTCTTTGTACCAGTTTTCCTTATATAACAGTGATGTTACAGCACCTTGGTTTTCTCCTGACAGTGAATTACAGCTAATTTCTCTCCCCCACACGCCTGAAAGGAATGGGAGCAGCAGGCTGCAAATCTCTTCACAAGCGTAGCTGCAGTGGTGAGAGCAGGGAGAGGAGTTACTGCTGGGGAGGGCAGCCACTTAAAAGCAGTCTCTGAATCTCAAGTGAATATTGTAACAATGCTCAAGTCCTAGTTCTGTGGGTAAGACGGCTTAGTAGTCATTAAAAAAAAAAAAGCTTGGGCAGAGGTGTCAGAGTTTGATAGATTGAACGAATCTTGAAAAAAAAATACTGCGTTTCTGGTGGCATAACTAATCTCTGAAAGCAGCTGCACCTTGAATGTAAAGCCCGCTATCTTAATTTTCAGAATAACTATTTTAACTATGTGTTTCCAGCACGTTTCTTTGGAAACAACCTGTCTATTATGATATTCGTGAGGTTCCTGTCGGAGGCAAGCCCCGAGCAAGTGTGTTGGGGGCTGGCGATGGGATGCTGTGTGTTTCCTAAACAAACAAATGAAGTTCAGGAATCATGCCCTGTGGGGGGTGAAAATGTATTTATTCCCTCTTGTAAGGTAAATCAGGCTAAACCAGAGACAGTGGGTAGGATGTCAGACTGGTGGGGATTGCAGCCTCCTCGGGAGCAGGGAGGTTTAAGCGAGCTTTATTAACTGTGCATCAGTACTTCACACACCGTGCTCTTACGATTCCTATAATTTTGACCAATTAGTATGCCTATCAAATTGAAATCTCTTACTTATTTAATATCAAGCTAATGTAATGAAGTCAGATTCACTTGTTAATCCACTTGCAGGTAATTGCAATGGTAATAAAGTTGCTCATGACTGCCGTTTCTAGAAATGCACCCTTCTGCACTGCTCTGGAACTGAGTGGTTTTGCTAATTTGCTCAAGTCGTGGTCACCTGTGGATTAGATGTAGAATATATTTAAAAAACATCTTGCAGCATCCTTAGTATCCATATCACTTTGCCAGCCTAAGACATCTAAATAAATGAAATAAATAAGAAATTAATCTGTTGCAAGCTTTGTGAAAACAAGTAATTTCTTAACAAGAGCCAAGTGAGTAATTCACGATGAATAATTTATCTGACATCTCTTTCTGCTCACAGAGCTTCAGAGAACAGATTTCTGCTTCCTTCAATTAACAGCAGAAAGCTTTTGACAAACTTGGGGTGAAATGTTCTCAACAGGATAGCTCTCTCTCCA
Source organism: Eurypyga helias (assembly GCF_000690775.1). NCBI lineage: Eukaryota > Metazoa > Chordata > Aves > Eurypygiformes > Eurypygidae > Eurypyga > Eurypyga helias. Next base: position 449 of record NW_010251605.1, on the reverse strand, counting down.
GGATCCAAAATTGCAGCTTCACAGCTTTTCATTACGTGAGAAACCCCATGAGGACAGGGGAGCAGGGTAGAGCTGGTGGCTTGGGCCTGTGGCGTGGCACCTGATGTGGGAGGTAAATGGATTTTCTAGTTGCTCACTGTTTTGTGGTTTGTGGGCTTGTTTGGGTTTGGGGTTTTGGTGTGGGTTTGGTTTTTTTTTTTGTTAAAGCCAGACGCTGTTTAGATTACAAAATTTTACCCGAGATGTGTGGTATCAAGGTTTTGAGTTTGGAGAGGCTGCAATGATGGCTCTGGAGCAGGAGCTGCCCATTGGATTTCTCCACCAAGTAGTCTTGAGACTGTCAGCTCATGGCTATCTCCTTGCAGGGAGGGGAAAAGAAAAGCAGAAAGACAGTACTGTTTTCTCCACTGCTGTGTTGCACAGCTGTGGAGGTGTCGTGGTTTAACTCC
>NW_010251604.1:533-3254 GCF_000690775.1 Eurypyga helias | reverse complement strand
CGCCAGCGGTGGATGCCCATGCTGGAGCAGCCACCGCGGAGCGAGGGGCCGGAGCCCTGCGCCTCCCATTTCCCTCTTGTTCCACCCTGCCCTCTACCTTGCTACCCCGGCCCGCTGGCTTCGTTCCTCTGGAGCCAGGCATGGGTTGGAGGATTGCTTCTCTCCTCTGTAATTTCACCCACAACTGCCCGGGAAGTCGAGTTCTATAAATATTGACACAGAATTCCGCATAACAAAAATGTTTGTCCGCCCCTGTTAGGTTTCCGCTTCAGGGCACAAGGCGCCCGCTTCAGCGAGGATGTTCATTAGCAGACAAAACAAACAGGATTCGAAGGTATGTTTTAAATGGGATGGTGATGCAAGCCCTGTTTAAAAACAGTCCCCGAGCCGTGCTGATACCCACAGACGAGGAGCAACGGAGCAGAAGGCGGCCCTGCCCCCTGGCACCGCTGCCGCCCTGCCCGGGAAGCCCGGCCAGCTCCGCTTAGCCAACAGAGCTCGGAGAGAGGGCTTACCGGGGTAGGTGCAGGGTCACAGAAGTGTCTGAGGGGTCTTGGTCTGACCAGGTTTAACCAAAAAGCAGTTTCCTGGCCCGTGCTTCCCAGGCACAGCACACAGACCAACGACTGGGTACAATACACACAAGGCGTCTCAGGGCAGCGCCGCAGAGGTCGCATTCCCAGTTCCAGCCAGAGGAATTCTGTCTCCCTGTGACTGCTAATGCAGCACAACATGTGGAAGCACCACCAAGTCCAAGTGGGAGTAACGGGTGTTACCCAGAGCCCTAAGCAGACGTTGGTCTCAACCCAGTACCAAGCTGCCGCCGAAATGAGAGCAAATACCGGGAGAACAGCTTCAGTCTCAGGCACCTGCTGCCACCTCGCTCTCAGATACCGTTTCCCATTCCCAGGAAGCCAGGGCACAGGCCCAGCTGCGGGAGACAGGCTGACACGTCCGGTGCTCGAGGATCTGAAACAGCAGCACGGGTCGCTGTCACTTTCTATCGGCGGCCGTATGAGAATCAGGGGAGACGTGTATTTGTATGAGGGGGCTCGATTCATGTATCATCCAGGCAAAACAGGAGCCTATGTTATTTCTGTCATTAGTTATAATTAGAGAACTCTAATCAACCCCCTGCCTGCCCCAGTACTCAAAAGTGTTTGAATCTGCAATTTTACTTGCGTTCATTAAAGAAGAGGGAAAAAGGAAAAGTCATTCCTGAAATTCCCATCCATATAAAGGATTTTATTTTAGATTTTACCTTCCACATATGTACCTTCAGATCTTTTACACAGGAATACAATTCTCTTCCTGTACCACCTCCAGTAATAATTGTCTCTCTACACAGGTTTATGTAATGCCTATGAAAGACCAGACATTTCTCATTCCTCTTCAGCAATAATTGCAGGGCTTCGGTGCAGAGACCGAGAAGAAATGCTAAGAGAAGATCTTTAAGACAACCGCAGGAGGTATTTGTTGCACACACGTTCTGGTGCAGAGGGGCAAAATTACTCAAAAAGCCTCGGCATCTTGAGTCTCAACTATTTCCAACAGATGGTGCTGATGACATAATTACTAATGATTAAATTTCAACTTTTATTAGTGCAGGATTTTTAAAGGCACAGGTAACGGCATCAAGCTCAGACTGAGCTCTTCACCAGAGCCAGATGCCATGACATCGAATTTCACCTCCAACCACACCTTCTTCCTACATTTCCCTGCACACTGCTGAAGCCTGGAGTAGCACCTACCACACCCTCATAGGCTGTCATAAATTCTATAGGAAGCTGGATTTAAGAGGACCATAGAGATTAGAGATGGCGCCAATTAATCATCCTTTTCTACTCTATCACTGCCCGAAGATACCATCCATATGTGCTCTAACGTGCACAAAGGCTTCATTTAAGCCCAGTGTTTCACTCCTACAACCAAAAAGGCCTGCCACTAGCAGAACCAAGGAGATCTGCCTGACACTTTCCCACTTGCAGGAAATCAATAGAGACTTACACAGCAGATTTCAGAAACCAAGCTGCATGCCAAGGGATGTGAAGAGGCAAAGATCCTGGCTGGATCTTACCAATATTCTTTTTGATGGAGAAAGTGCAACAAAAGCCTGGCTGCAGCACCTGAGGGTTCCCATGAGGGAGAGGTGATGGAGTCATCGGCGAAAACCTGTTCCTAGCTAAGGCACAAGTCAGCACCGCGTTCAGGGAAACTGTCACTGCTATGAAGGATCTCCGGGATCTACTGAGTGTTGAACTCTTGCTGTAACTAGCAGTGACATTAAAAATCTGATCCATCACATATTACAAATGGATTAGAAATGAGGATTTTTGGACAATTTCTTGAATCTCCCCCATAGGTGGCACCTGGTCGTGGTGTAGTGTTTCTGCCCATCACCTCATCTCCAGCCAATGAGGGAAAACATCTCCACACCTGGCTTCTGCCTTTGGGTGAGGCGACTTCTAGGGGTGTGATTAAGGAATCCTGTTGCTGTGCCCTGCTAAAAAGAGTGCACGTCCTAGAACTGCTACCTTTTCCCTTAATGTGCCTGATGGGCAAGACGAAGGGCTTGCTCAGCAGCTGATCTCTGTTAGGAACTGCCTTATCCCGTATCCCAGCACAGGCATCCTCAGCCCTAGGAGCACTGAGCTCAGCTCTCTCCTGCCGCTGCATCTGGAAACATGTGGCTGCCTGTTGCAGCCTCCAGCTCCCCCCGGC
>NW_010251604.1:0-314 GCF_000690775.1 Eurypyga helias | reverse complement strand
TGCTCAGCCTCATCCCCCCCCATCCCCCAAGCACGCAGCCCACCCTGCCCAGCCTCGCCAGCTCCTTGTGGCTTTCCTGACAGCCTGAGCCTCCCACAGTCACCCGGTCTCTGTATTCTGCCCCCACACATGGTCACAGCAGCCTTCCCTCAGCTGTCCCCTCCTCTCCCCAGGCTGGTTTCTCAGCCCCAGCCCAAGGAAAAGCAGGAGCAGGGCAGAGCTGGCTGGAGCAGCAGGCCTGGGGCTGTCCTGTGCCAGCAGCAAGTCGAGGGTGACCCTGGTGTGGGCAGCACCCTCGCTGACGAGCACCCTCG
>NW_010251603.1:1162-1491 GCF_000690775.1 Eurypyga helias | reverse complement strand
GGAGGTGGGGAGGGTGGCGGGGGACGTGGTGGCCATGAAGTCGGCGATCTGCCGCAGCGCCCAGACGTGGGACGAGTTGTTCCCCTTCTTCATCTGCTCCTGGATGAGGCCCTCCAGCTCCTCCCTGAAAGACTGCGCCCCCCACCCCCACCCCCCTCAGGCGTCACCGCCCCGGAACCCAACAGGGACCAGCTGGTGGCACCGGGGTGGGGGGCACCACCAGATCGGGGGGCAGCATCACCAGCTTGGTGGCACCGCAGACTTGGTATCAGTAACACCCACCAGCTTGGTGCCACGGGGATGGTGGCACTGGCACCCCTGGCCTGGGG
>NW_010251603.1:465-988 GCF_000690775.1 Eurypyga helias | reverse complement strand
CACTGGCACCCCTGGCTTGGTGGCATGAGGATGGTGTCACTGCCAGCTTGGTGGCATGGGGATGGAGGCACCGCCAGCTTGGTGGCATGGGGATGGAGGCACCGCCAGCTTGGTGGCATGGGGATGGAGGCACCGCCAGCTTGGTGGCATGGGGATGGAGGCACCGCCAGCTTGGTGGCATGGGGATGGAGGCACCGCCAGCTTGGTGGCATGGGGATGGAGGCACCGCCAGCTTGGTGGCATGGGGATGGAGGCACCGCCAGCTTGGTGGCATGGGGATGGAGGCACCGCCAGCTTGGTGGCATGGGGATGGAGGCACCGCCAGCTTGGTGGCATGGGGATGGAGGCACCGCCAGCTTGGTGGCATGGGGATGGAGGCACCGCCAGCTTGGTGGCATGGGGATGGAGGCACCGCCAGCTTGGTGGCACATGGTGGCACAGTGACGGTGGCACTGACACCCACTGGCTTGGTGCCACGGGGATGGTGGCACTCACACCCCTGGCTTGGTAGCACAGGGATGGT
>NW_010251603.1:0-327 GCF_000690775.1 Eurypyga helias | reverse complement strand
TGGTGTCACGGGGATGGTGTCACTGCCAGCTTGGTGGCACGTGGTGGCACAGTGACGGTGGCACTGACACCCACTGGCTTGGTGGCACGGGGATGGTGGCACCACAGACTTGGCATCCGTGACGCCACCGGCTTGGTGACACGGTGGCAGCGGTGGCACCACCAGCCGGGTGGGGACACATCCCGAGCCAACACGTGGTGCCATGTACTTGGGGACCAGTGGGATGGGGACAGCAGGGGACGGGAGAGACGGGGTGGGGACACCGGGGTCAGGGTGGGGAGGGCAGGGACGGGGTCGCGGCGGCCCTCACCGGGCTCTGGAGGATCA
>NW_010251602.1:0-10619 GCF_000690775.1 Eurypyga helias | reverse complement strand
GGTCCCGACGGCACCCCACGCCTCCTGCCACCCCCAGCAGCGCCAACGAAGGGAGCGGGCACCGCAAGGCCCCAAATCACAGCGTCCATCGCGCGGCAGAGAAGGGGTTTGGCCCTCTACTGCTCAGAGAGGGGTGGGGACCCCCCCCCAGCCCCCCGAGGGAAGACGCACAGAGGGGGCGGGCTGGCTTAACCACGCTCCCCGTGACAGCTCCGCGCATCCCCAGCTACAAAGGAATTGGTGCAGAATAATGATTTGGTTCACCTTTTTTTTTGTAGTCGGTCACACGACGCAGCGGTGCTCAAGATGAAATCTGGTGGGAATGGGGTGGAGGAGGAGGGCTGTGTCTTCCTTCGGCTGGTGCCAATCCTGGGCAAGCACACACATGCCCCATCCTTCCCGGGTAAAGACCTTTCCCAGCCCGCAGGGATATCAGCAGGATCTCAGGGCCGACAGGAGGGAATCTGGAAGTGGTACCTGCAGTTGCTGCACTAACAGGCTTTTTTGCACAAGATCTCAAAGCGCTTTAGTAATACCCAGTTACACCACAGCCCCGCGCAGGAGGGAAGCGGCCCCGTAGTTGGAGGGGGGAAGCAGGGACAAGGTGCAGTGAGCGACTTCCCAAACGCAGAGCTGAGGTCAGACTGGGAAGACAGACGGGTCTTAAACCGAAAGCAGGGAGGTTTAGATTGGATATCAGGAAGAAGTTCTTCCCGGAGAGGGTGGGGAGGCAGTGGGACAGGTTGCCCAGAGAAGCTGTGGATGCCCCATCCCTGGGAGTGTCCAAGGCCAGGCTGGATGAAGCTTGGAGCAACCTGGTCTAGTGGAAGGTGTCCCTGCCCATGGCAGGGGGGTGGAACTGGATGATTTTTAAGGTCCCTTCCAACTCAAACCAGTCTGTGATTCTATGACTGTACAGGGTGATGGAAAACCTGTCTAGGCCAAAAGATTGACTGGATCCAACCCCACCTGTTCCCTTTTTCTTCAGTAGGATAATACCAGCCAAATACTGGGGTTTAGCGGTTTGGATCCAGCTTTCACGACAGCCTCTCTGCTGCACGGCCGATGAATCATTCCAGCAGAGACCAGATCTGGAGATGTACTAATGCACAGCACTTCCTCCTGCCCTACTCCCACCCCACTTCCAGAGCAGAAGCAGACTTTCCACTGCATTCCCCTGCTTTAATATTCAAAGTCTCCAGCGTGGGCAGCAGGACGGCTGCCCCTTCCGCCCTCCCTAAGCCCTTCCCGAGGCAGAGCTCCCGGTTCCCATCAGCGGGACAGCAGCGAGTGCCACCTAACCCAAATCTGCGTTTTCAGGCTTTAACGAGCAAGGTGCCGATTCTCACCGCCTTCTGCACAGCCAAAATCCGCACCCTCCGGAGCAAATCCCCACATTCCACTCAACCTACTGCCTGCGTGAGCCTTGCTTGGCCGTGTGACCTGCCCGGCCGTTTGGCCCCAGCGTCAGCGTCACCCAGACGTGCTGCACTTCTTGGTGTCTCCAAAGGCACTGAGGGCACGATCAACCTCCTCATTCCGGCTTGTTCCTCACCTCCCCACAGACCGTGCCAAGCTCCAGCCTGGGAAAACAGGGGCATCCACCAACAAACTGCTGCGGAAAGCTCACGGCTCAGAAGCAGCTGATGCAGCTCACTAATACCCACGGTTGAGGAGAGGAATGTTTCATTTATTCCAGCCTGACTCATGCTCAACCTATTTTCCTTTTTCCAGGCAGCAAACCTCCTGGTCTCTCTGCACATCTTTCCACTTGCCCACGACTCTCGCCTGGAGCCACGGAGCCGAGTTCTCACAAGAGCAGATTATCTAAAAGTTCCTTCTCCTGGGCAGAGTCATTTGAGGAAAGTAAGACCTCATGGGTTTGCGCGGATCGCTGCCACGAGAGCCGCACAGCGAGCCGTGCTGGGCAAGGGACCCGGAAACTTTGTGCAATCGGGTTTTCTAGGATTGTCTGGGAGCGGTGGGAAACTGGGACAGAGCCATTTTAGAGCAGAACAGAGTACGGAGCGGTTTCTGCAGCATCTTACAGCGGGACTGGTTGATTCAGGAAACCTCAATTTGAAGCAATTTAATTCACAAAACAGGATTTACTAGGTTCCCACTGGGCTGTAACGTTTTCTTCCTTAATGCTGTAGCAATAGGTGGGAGGGGAAGGAAAGAAAACCAACCCAAGTGGATCAGCCAGCCTTAAAGTGCCGTGCAACATCCCTGTGGGAGGACACGAGAGTCAAGTATGACGCAGATGGAAAGCAGGACCTGGAAGATGTCCACCCCAGCTCATCAGGGCGCTTCAAGAGCTATAAGGTGGCCAGTTGTTGCTCGGAAGAGGAATGAAGCCGAGCAAGGTCTGGATGTTGCCTGTAGAGCAGCTTCCGAGTAGCTTCTGTTTGACACATCAGTGCAAACCGCAGGCACTCGCCGGCTCTCGGGAAACACAGGCCCAGATCCTGCGTGGAACACCCCCTCCCCTGCCAAACTACCCCGACACACCTAATTCTGCTCACACGACAGGATAAACAGCTCTGGTGCTGGGGCACACTCGGGAGCAGCTCCTCATGCTGCTGGAGTGACCAACCCCCAGCTTTAGCGGGGAGAAGAGCAACCAGGCAGACCACGGCACCTTGGAGGGTTCCGAGCCAAGCGAGCAGAACTGCCCAGGCATCTTCGCACATGGCAAAGACAAAATTACTGATTCCTTCTAATTTGAAACAGCTTTTAGAGGCAAGGCCTAGGCTGTGTCCCTCAAGTATTTCTAACAATAGGCTGCAACTTTTACAGGGACAACCGGTCTGGAAAAGCCATCCGGGTAAGACACGTGGGCAAAGCGTTCCGTAGTCCCTCACCGATTTACACTGGGAACTGGGAAACGGGCGGTTATTAAAAGATTTTAACATCTTATTTTCCCTTCACACAGTCAGGCAGGAGAAATGAAGCGACTAATGCCACCAGTGTATAGCCAAGAATAAAACCCAAGTGGTTTTTGCTGCTGTTTCCGTTCTCCCTCTCCCCATCCAAAGCCGCGAAGTCACCACCAAGTTTGCCCGCTCACGCACAAATGCACCAACACGGGAAGTTTTGAGCTGATTTCTCTACTTCACAGTCTTGGCAAAACAAATCTGCATTCAAAAGTCATTTCGCATTAATATATTAATCAAACATTTTCAAAATAAATATATTTTCTTTCGAAAATAATCATTTCTTTACATCACTGCAGCAGCAATTCTAGAAAAGTCAGTGCGCAGAGAGTAGCAAGTTGATTAATCAGCTAGACTCGAACGAAAAGAAAACCAAGAGGCGGACCTTTTTCTCTCGGGGCAGGCTGCATGCAGCAAGTCTCAGCAGTTTCCTGGCACACGATCTTCACGCTCCCTGGGAAGGATCCTCCCTCTCACTGACGCTGTCAGGAGTCAGTGACGTCTGGTTGGCGCAAAGCTTTGTACGACGCAAAGGTTTACAAGCGATTGGTCCCGCAGAGGTTCCTGGACTAGTATCACTGCTAACGAGCTCAACGAATCGATGCTAGGGAAGGGAAATGTCTGAACTCCCAGCCCAAGGAGCCCACCTTCAAGTTACTGGGAAGTAAGCTCACAGCTGATCCAGGAGCACTAATGGCATTAATCAACATTCCAACGAGCAGCTCGCTCCTACCCAACAGCTTATTCCAACGTTCCGCATACTCTCTCAAGTGCTTCCAGGGCAGACGTAAAGCAACTATTCTCTCCCCGTGCGCTATTAATTCCCCAGTTAAATCACAGCAGTAAGATGCTTCACTGGCCAAAAAGTGTAACTTGGGTTACAGCAAAGGAAAAAAAAAAAGTGCATTATAGACTCCAAAAGAGAGGATTCAGGACTTTGTGATCTCAAGCCCGCATATCTAACTGGAAAAAGAGAAAATTAGTGTCCTAACTGGGGAGATGCAACTAATCAACCCCGTAAAGAGTCGTATGCTTTGCAAGGAGGGAAGCTGGTCAGCATCATCATACACAGTGCACAGCAGGAAAAATTGGAGGGCTACCAGATTATTTGCTACAATTGTCAGGACTGACTGAGCCAACAGAAAAAAAACCAAACAAGAACAGCTGAATAGGTATCTGGAAAACATAATAGGTATCTCTTTCCTCTGAGATCCCAAAAGTTTGGAGCCCTTTCTCAGTAGTAGAGAGAAACGTTGGATGTGATAGTCTGGGTTGAGAGGAATGCCCAGAGATGCTCCTGGCTGCACACCAAGGTAAATTCAGGACACCCCCCAAAAGCTTTGTTCCCCTGTTATAAGCACACTAATGTGGGGCAGTTGCTTACTCTAAATTGGTACAATTTAAGTATCAAAGGACACAGATGTGAGGGAAATAATCACAGACGAAGAGAACCTTCAGTTCTAGCGCTGCCAGGCATAGGGAGAAGGAAACACTGCGGTTGGACAGCAGACCGCCAGAAATCTCTCCCCTTGCTCCACACACATCTACCACCAGAGTCCGGGAAAGCTACATGCCTCGGGCAAAGGCTCTACTCCTCGGTGCTATGGATCGTGCCCCAAGATTCTGCCAAAATGGGAAGTAAGAAAGCAACGATTTGTGGAGACGTTCTGTGTTAGCTTATTGGTTTTTCTTGTCCTCCGGTGGGAAGTAGGGAGGAGGGGGTGGCTGGTCCTGAAATAAAAACAGCAGAACAACATCAATTCATGACTAAGAAAAAAGAATAACCCAAAAAACAAACCAAACTTTGCTGTGTCACTGAGAAAGAGAACTGCACAACACACACCTGGGCTCCCAGTGAAAGCCCAGAGGGACTTACCGTGGGCATATAGACGTTACGAGGGTTGACTGGGCTGTAGTAAGCACTGGCAGCAGCTTCGGCAGCCTTTGCTTCAGCTGTCACGGAAAGAGAAGTTACCGCTTTGGTGACACACAGAGAGCTTTTACAACCAAACCAAACCTCTGCATATTCCTGGTCATCAAGTGTTACTAACAGAGCACTATCTGACCAACGCTCAAGTTGCAAAATAGCTACAACAAGCAGGACAACTGAGCGTTATCTTGAGTGCCACAGCACTGTCAAGCCCCAAGTGAAACAGGCCAAGATTTGATTTGGAAATGTCACCTGGGACTCACCTGTTAGCCAACAAATAAATGCCAACAGGTGTTTTGCCTGAATACAATACCCCTTAAAAAGGCAGCAAACAAACCACCCTCCTTGAGAGTGAAAACACTAGACACAGAAATCCTCATGGGTTTATAGCAGCTCAGGGGATTCATACTGATAATTCATGATGGTAATTTATGAAGATAGTCCAGATCCTCTGTTACTGCAGAGAAGCCTTGTGCAACCATCCCGATCAGTGCCACTTTCCAAATAACAGTTCAAAGAGAATCGGTTGTTTATTCAAACCAAAGAGAAAAGTTAAATCCTTACCCAAATAAATATCCTTACCTGTGAGAGATCTAGGGTTGTGTCCAACCACAAAAGCTCTTCCCCCCTCCCCCTGCCCCAGACCTTTTAAGACCATGTTCAAAATCATTTTGATACATCCCAAATGAGTGAAAATGAGACTGGTATTTTCCCCAGCTCCTTTCCATCATCTGTTCCTCTGTTCCATGTTGTTTAAGCAAAAGTAATGAGGTTAAGAGTGAAACAAGGGAAGGGGGAGTGAGTATCACCAAAGCCACATTTGCTAACCACAATGGACTAGAAACACATGTCACCATCAGCTGCTTCGTATTCACCTATCAGAGCAAGATTACCACAACAGGAGAATCACAAACTGTCTTTATTCTGTTACAAGAATAAATCCAGCTGCAAAATACCCACTAATGGTATCTACCCTGGAGAGAATCAGGCTGGCCTCCAGAATGAGCTGGATATCCAAAGCTGGAGATTAGGGGAGCTCCCTAATCCCTCTCCTAAACAATTTTAAATTCTAAGTGGAGCTTCTAAGATGACTCTAAGTTCCCCAGGAGACAACAGACAAGAAAACATCTGTTTGATGGGTAACAAAACTGTTATGAGCTACTTTACATGAACACGCTTCTTACCTGCAGGAGTAGCGGGCAGGTCGGGACCACTGACGGGGGGTTCCATGGGCCCCGGGTACGGGGGGGGAGGAAGCTGCATGTAACCCATATCCCCGTCCACTGCAGGAGGGCCAGGATAAAACTCTGTCAGGAAAGGAAATAACACAGCAAAAGACTTAACTCCTTGGGGTGGGTCACAGCATACAGCCAAAACAAGCCCAGTATCGTTAAGCTCAGAAACAGAAGTTGGACAAGGCATCAGATCCAATCTAAAAGACTATGTAAAATCTGTTTCTTCCCCTTTTTACCTACTGTAACTCTTGCTAACTAGAATAATCCCTATCCTCAATTCCCAGACTTACCAGGAGGAGGGGGTGGGTACGGATAGCCCCCATTAGCCGCAGCTGGTGCGAAAGCATAGGATCCATTCGGCATATAGGAATAGCCATAAGCTCCATTGGGTATTTCGCCTCTGGAGACTGGAAGAGTAAAGATAAATTGACCTCAAGACGACATCAAGCCTGCATCAAATGCAGGCCAAGAACTCCAGCAAACTTAGAGAGTCCTCATCTGAAAACCAAACGAGCTCCATCCCTGTAAATCTGCTGTTCATTGGATATGAAAAAAGTACTTTTTAAAGCAAGCAAATTCCAGATACAGCCTGAAACTCGCATGGCTCTGAATGAAACCTAAACCTGCCTTTGCTGTGAGATGAAGGCAAGGCCTCCTGAAACCACAGAACCGTCTGGCAGACACCGCCAGGCTCCCATACCTTGCGATGCCACTTGCAGCATGCGCTGCCCAAACTCAATAGCACCTCCAGCCGAAAAAGTCATCTTGAAGGTGGCAGATCCTTCCCAGCCGCCTGCAGGGAGGAAAGACAGAATTCAGAAGGAAGAAGCCTTTTTGATGCTATTTAGCTTCCATGCTTTATCTAGAGATGCCCTGTATATAACTCTTTCAAGAGCTAATCCCAAAAATCCAAGGGGAAAAAAATGCAGATAAAGTGGCAGAATCACCCTGTTATCAGAAAAATTCACACTGGGGTATTTTCAGGTCAAGAGATACCTGAAGAAGAGACATGACTGAGGGAGACCTTCAAAAGCTTTCTGAAGTTGAGCCTGTTACCACACCAGCTGCCAACAGACCAAGCTATGAGAAGCACTGGATTTGCTCCAGCTTCGTACAAGATTAGTGCCGAAGACAGGGATTTTGTTAATCTCGTTTGCTAAAAAGCCTTTGCAACTACACCTAACTGTCATCCATAAATTAGTTTGGGACTTTGAGTGCCCAGTGAAGCAAAGAGCTTAATGAAAAACATGGTCCACATAAATCCATTAGAGTCCATGGAAGATATTTCAAGTCAGGATAATAATAATAAAAAAAACATTAGTGACATCTCCTATTACAGACTAAAAATGAAAAACACACAGAGCCCAGAGAGTCCCAACAATGCATCAAAGCAGAAGCCGTGTCAATGCTAAAACAGGGACACGTAGATTAAAGAGCCTTTTGAGCTAAACCAGGCTCTCATGGCTGTTAAAGCAACATCCTCATTAAAAGAGATGGCCTTTGGGGAAAATTCATAAAGATTTAGCTAAAGCCGTTTGCCTTTCACACAGTTACAGAGTTTGTCATTACTGGGCTTCTGCCTGCCGGACGCTCCCACTTCGCTCCCACACAGAAGCTACAACGCCGATTTCAGGGTTACAGACTGAAATCTCCTACGCACTGCACTGTGATTTCGGGGCCACATCTAATAGACTAGATCAAGCCGGTGATGAAAGAGGTTGCTGAACTGCATGCCTCTGGTAAAAGGGGAAGCATAAAACAGTGATTAAAAAAATATATTCTTGAAAATGCCTACCACAACCTCCTCACTGAACACAGTATGAAACCGTGCCTTGAAGATTCCCCGATTTCAAGACAGTCCATTCTCTTCCAAGTGTTATTTTTCCTGCCAAGATGCACTATAACAACAGCATGCCTCTCATTGGGTAGTACAAGAAATTGTTGGTGGAGAACAGTGCTCTGGAGGGCTGCAGCGGAAAACCCAAACAGACCCAGAATGGATCACAAGTCTTTGGCACAGGGGGAACCCAGACGCAGAGCTCACAGGTAACCCCAACTGACCCAAGCAAAATGACATCCTCACTCTGCTTCTGCTCTGATTTTACTCAGAGAGATCACTTGGCTGATTAAACTTAGTGTTTTGCACAGCAGCCTGGAATAAGATCAATGGCCGAACAGATGTGTTCATTTTAACTGTACAGGGAGCAGGAAAAGGGAATACCGCTGCTAGTTTTGAAGAAAAGCACATTTTAGCAGCACTGTAAAAACCAGAACTGTGTTTTGGTTACAACAGACACTTATGAATTGTGTCACTGAACTAAGATACAGAACATACATCTGTACTATACCTACCTCCTGCCTCTGCCTTCACTGTGCCCTTGATGTAATTTGCTCCAAAGACAGGCTGCTTAATCTCGCAATCTTTCAGCAAATAAAAGGGCATCATGAAAGACTGCATAGCATCCTTCCCCTTCGACACAAAGATAACCTGAAAAGAAAATAACATTACAAAGCGTATCTAAAACCAACGGGAAATACAGCCTCGGTTTATTATCTGAAGAGACACTCTGATGGGCTGAAACTCACTCCCACCTCTGAAGCGCCTCGTCAGTTCTGCAAGCCAAAAGCTGCACAGAACACCCACAACAGTAAACTGAAGCCCCAAAGCTGTAACGCCTTCCGGGAAGGCTACCCTTGCCCAGATAACCCTCCTCCCAGCTTCCACAGAACTCACTGCTCCACACAGCTATGGTTTAGTAGCTGTGCTGTCGCATTCAGCATTTCCAGAGCATTGCTAATTTCCAATCTTGAAGATGCCTGATGGACTGAACAGCTGCCTGTACAAGCACTAATCAGATTTATTATCTTCTGACAAGTAATAGGATATGCAATGAATTCATAATGCTCCCCAGAGGGAAAGAATGAGCCATACTTCAAGGGGCAGTAGATTATCCCGATGTTCATGCATTGAGGACATGTAAATACAGAATCGCAGAGCCCTTATCTGCTTACGCAAAATAAAGCCTTTACTACTTACTCGGTAGGGAGTCAAGAAAACACTCCCTTTCTTGGTCCCTTTGAAGGCATCCGGCATAGGCTCGATATCACTGAAGGTGATTTCTATGTGATCATAGGTCATCAGAATGCTGCAAACAAGAGGAGAGAAGAGACAGGGCATTACAGTGTCACAGCTCGAGGCAGAAGCGCGGTACGCGCAGAAGTTTGCTGCCCTACTCAAACTGCCTTTAACCTCAGCCCAGTGCTGGGCAGGCAGAATCAGTCTGGCTGGCATTTTTTGTTGTTGTTAAGAACTGGCTGCTTGTTCTTAGACTTCTGTTTCCTCCTCAGCGTGCTGGCACAGCTACCACTGCCCGCAAAGCCAGGCAGTGATTCTAGTCAATTCAACTGATCAACAACCCAAGACATAGACGCTTTCAAATTTTTTTTTTAGGTTGCATTGCATTTCTGCTGGATCAGTTGTCTAATTCGGTTTACCACAAGTAACACAACAGAGGAAGGACTGCTGAAGCAGGAACTGCTCAGGCTGGCTTATGCAACGCAGGAGCTGAAGGTCTAACCACAGTTCAATCATCTCAGTCACAAAAATGTGATCAAGAGAAACTCCCCTTTCTTGGCCCTACATTTCATTAACCCGTGTTATCTGCACCGACTCCTTAATTCTCAATTAGAAACTGACCTGATTAAAACATGTGCATGGATACAGCAGGTAACTTGTATTAATGGAACAGCATCCACATTAGGGACTCTAATCCCTAAAGCTGGAGAAGCCTCCACCAGCTTTATCTTTGGCAGCTGACGTGTTACCATCCTCAGTCATTTGCCTTTCCCTTCTGCCAGCAAGTACCTGTCCCTTGAGTAAAAGGTCCAGAAGGGAACAGGGGCCAGCAGCTCTGCTCACGCTGCATCATATCAGCTCAATCAACCTCTCCAAGCAGCCCGGGCTGCAGCACAAGAGGCAGCCCCTGATCCACTGTTTGGTGAAGACAAATTTAAGCTCCAGAGCTGAGCTTGCTAAATTCTTCTAAGCGTCGCATCCCAAATGTAAGTCAGGCGCAGAATTCCTCTACAATGTTTAACTGCTCCCAGGAAAGAAGCCCTGAAGAATGAACCACCCCTCTGTCCCAGAAGCAGGTGACTGCCACGTCAGAAATGAAGCACGCTGGCAGACACCGAGGGCCATGCAGACACAGGCAGCTCTGTGGAGGCTGTTTCCATGGTTATATCTCAGCACCTTCTTCCAACGCTGCTTCTTCCCAAACACACGCAGGGGGTGCGTGCACAAGGAACCCAGCAACCCAAACCGGGCCTCAGCCCTTCCCACGAGCGGGCAGCTGGTCAACAGAGGCACTGCAGGTGCAGCATCCCAGCTCTCCAGCAGCACCGGGCGGCGAGAGAAGGATGAGGCCTGGGTCCAGGCCAGAATCACCTGCTGGGGGCAGAGCTCTGGGGGGAGAGGCTGGGGACTGCAGGAAAAGCCAGCAGCAGGCGGGGGGGATG
>NW_010251601.1:0-1271 GCF_000690775.1 Eurypyga helias | reverse complement strand
AGCTCCGGACAGAGCTTCTCCCACGCCAAGGACCGTTTCCTTGCTCCCAAAAAACCAGACCAGCAGCGAAATCGTGCGGACGATGCTGCGGATGAGCGAAGTCACCACCTCCTCCAGCGCGCCCTACACCCAGCCGCTCTCTTCCAACGAGGTCAGTTCCCGCCCCTGGGAATTTGGGGTGTCGCCGAGGCCTTTCTCCGCTGTCCCAGCTCCGGCACCGACTTTGGATCGAGCAGGGAAAAGCCTGCAAAGCCCCTGCAGCTTCAGAAAAGCCGGGAATGCCGTTTTACCCCCCTGACGTCCTGCTTGTTGTCCTCCTGCAGATATTCCGATCTCTCCCCGCCGGATACAACATCGGGAAGCAAGTGTTGGACCAGTATCTCACCCTGTTAGCGGACGACCCGGTGAGAAAGGCGGGATTATCCTTCCTGCCCCGGCTCCAGGAGGGGAGGGAGACATCCCTCGCCGCATCCCGGCACCCCGAGTCTGTGCCGCTCGCTCCCTCCGTCGGCTGCGCGCTGGGATACCTCGGTCTGAGGGAAAACCCGCTCCTGGCGTTTAAGGGGGTTAAACAAAAGAGAAATTATTTTTTCGGCTCTTAAAACGGGAGATTTGCGCTTTTGTTGTCCGCATAATCCGCGTTATCCATTTTCACCATCACAATTTGAAGAAAATTGGGCTTTTAATTACGTTGGGATGTACCGAACGTTTGATTTTCCCCCCCGCAGCTGGAGTTCGTGGGTAAATCCGGGGACAGCGGCGGCGGCATGTACACCGTCAGTATCCTTTGCCGGTAAAATTCCCAACGCGGCCTCCTCCGCCATTCCCCAGCGCCGCCGTTATCCCTTGACCGCCGCCTCCTGCAGATCTCCACAAGGCCTTGGCGTCTCTGGCGACGGCGACGCTGGAATCCATCGTGGAGGAGAGGTGGGGCGACCGTCCGGAGGCTTCCCGACCCTCCCACGCTTCCGTCAGCTTCATCCCTCTTCCTCTCCCGCTCAGGTTCGGTTCCCGCTGCGCCAGGATTTTCCGCCTGCTCCTGCGCAAGAAACATTTGGAGCAGAAGCAAGTGGAGGATTTCGCCATGATCCCGGCCAAGGAAGCCAAGGACATGCTCTACAAAATGCTGTCGGAAAATTTCGTGTCCCTGCAGGTGAGGGCGGCCGCTCCGGCGCCGGAGCGAGGTGCCGCAGGGCCGAGGAGAGCCCTCGGATCTCAACCGCTTCCCGCCGGGAAGAGGGAACGAGGTGGCGTGAGCGAGGGCCGCGGCG
>NW_010251600.1:1668-11259 GCF_000690775.1 Eurypyga helias | reverse complement strand
CCTTTTCCCTTTTCCCTTTTCCCTCAAGGAATTTCTCACTTTTCTCTTTGATTTAAAAGCAGTCATAACAGCCATCTTGCAGAACTCAGTGGAAGAAAGTGCCAGGCTGTAGCTTGAGAAAGGAAGATGGTTTTATTAGGTCAAGGCATTGAGGTGTTTGACCATTGTTCAGAGGCAGGAGAGAAAAACTGACTACAATCATAAATCTGAAGTTCAGACCTAAGTGCCCAGATCTATGTTTGTTCAACATTGTGCACTCACTGTTTATTCTACCTGCTGCAAGTGGTGCTGTATTGCCTTCCACGGCTCCTAGGGTGAGGGCTCTGGTGGGGGTGGCACTAGAAACCCTGTTCTCAACAATTTACAGCTCTTCTTTAGGTATTTCCTCTATTCCAAAAATTCCGTGCAATGTCTAAGCAAATGTTTTAGGGAGGGAGGTGGAAATAAGATCTATTAGCACTTTGCAGGGTGAAACAGGAACAACATGGACACCCATAGACAGGAAACTTGCATGGGCTGCTAATGGGAAAAACAAAGGGCAGGGTAATAATGTTCATTGCATTTGCTGCTGGTTGAGTGGGTGACTTAAGACATGGACCAAATATCACCTCTGGAGACAAGCTGGAAAATGGTGGGTACTGATCTCTTGTGAGGAATGCTTTGAGATCTTCTGATGGAATTTATTGCACCATCACTGAGTGTTAAAGGCCCCTTTGGGCTTTGTAGTCCATTAATTTCTCTGCCATGAGTATATCCTTTTAAAAAATACATTGTTTCTGTACCTCAAGGTACAGTAACCTTTAAAAATATTCCCCTGAGCCTCAGGGAAAAAACCTTGGTGTTTGGTTTGTAGGAGAACTTTCCCAGTAATGAGATTTTTTTTTTTTTTTAAACAAGCCAATTAATCCCTTCCAACTTATGCCAGTATTTTGGCATTTCTAACCTCTTGAGTGCCTAATCTTTTCAGGGAGAGGTCTGAGCTGCCAGTTTATCTGAAAAAGGAGTGTTGTATCAATCAAATGGAAACTGGTGCTCATATTTTTTTGGAGAGCAGCTCCTTGTCATTCCTGAGTTCAGACAAAACAAAGAACACAGCTTCAACAGTGAGGCATTCACTGGAGGCTTCTTTCCATGAAAATAGTTATCACTCCTTTTTTCCTTGGCAATTGAGTTATTGTTTCTTTTAAAAGAAGTTGTCATGATCTCCTCATTACCATTTTTCTTAATATGATAAGTGTAAACTACAAGAAAGCTATCATGTTTGAAAGGATACAGGAACCCTAAGGAATGTTATACTAACTGCCTGTGCTCTTTGAAAAGGCTTAGTCTGGGAATTTGACTAAATATATCATTCTGTCTCCTTTTGCAGCAGCATTGTCATTTTGTAGTGTCTTTCACTTACAACACAAGTTACCCTTCAAAAAGAATGCCATGTTACTGCATCTAGCCTTTGTGTGTCTCCAGCAAAGTGAGATCAGCAGCTCCTTTTAGTAATTGCTTGAGCACGGTAATACATTGCACTTTGTACTAAAAAGAAAAAGTGTTCTTTGACAGGTTTATTCCAGTTTGTGTTCGTACGATAACTGGTAATTGTCAGTGTTTGACACCAGCCAGAGTTGCAAATAGCACTGACTGCTTAGAGCTAACTAGCAACCGTGGGTCTGCTGGGTGGTCTTTTCTTGGGCGTGCTCCAAGTGTGTTCCAGATTGCTCATATGGCCCCTGATAATCTATTACTAATGAACAGTTTGCTATTCAATTCTGGCCATCTAGCAGCAACAAAGACAATACATGTCATCGTCTGGTAATGTAGATACATAATTTTTAAATGCTGAAGCACCAAACACCACATTTTAGTGCTGCGGCTTTTGTGGCCTATTCACTAATTTTCCTGTGGGAAAAAAAGGAGTGTAGTGTTTGGAGGCAGCAAGGTTATGGACTTTGCCCTTTTTCAGGCCCGTTTTTAGGAGTTTGTTGTCAGAAGGTTTTAAAAACTGCAGGAATGGGAGGACGATATGTTAGTCTGGTGTATCGTCTGAACACAGATTTCAGAGGTTGGGACCGCTCTGTGTGGGACCAAGCATCCTCAGCTGTCATACCTCTTAGTGGCAGTTTGGAACAGTTAATGTTTCCAACCTCATACTTACTAGGTTTTTAAGGGAGAATAGCTGGGAAATGAGGAATCAAATGCATGCATGTGACAGTGGGGTTCTGTCTACCAGAAATACTCTGAAACCTCCATACCTTAAGGGAGAACAAAAAGACCTCAGCATGTTTTGGCTGCATTTTTCTTTGCTCTTTAAGCTGGTTTATTTGGGTAAGGCTGACATGCCAAAAAAAGTATATGCTGTATCAAAACAACATCTATAACATACATCCATTTTTTCTACACCTGTTAGCTTCGCAGGAGTGGATCAAAGGGGAATGTTGGCATGATTTACAGGACACACAGATGAAGGAACAGATCTGCTTCAAGGCAAAAGTGAAAAAAAGGAAATCCAGACTGAAATGTTTGTTCTTTTCCAAAGGCTAAAATTACCATAATAAATGCCAGGTCGCATGATAGGGTTTCAGGTGACTGCTTAGGTCGTTCTGTAAGGGAAGAGAATTAAAGGGTTGAGTGTGAGGAGCAGTAAGGACATTCCCCCTCTGTTACTGGCTAGAACCCATACTATTTTTTTTGGCAAGCATGCTAAGCTTTTAACCTTACCAAAAAAAAGGGTGCCAAATTAGAGAATCCAATGATCAGTCTTCTATCCAGCCAGGGCTCACTGATTGCTGATCAAACTATGTTGTCCACCCAGGATTTTCCAGCCCATATTCGCTGTTCCAGTTCCCAGCCAATATTCAGAAGTTCCACCACTGCTTTAGGCATTGCAAAAGACAAAAAATGAGACAGACTTTGCCCTCAAAGCATTCATACCTCTGATGTAGGCACTGAGAAGAAAATCATGATCTATAGTGGAGAGTGCATTCCTCATACACTGAGGGAGAAGCAAGTTTTCAGCTGGGACACATGGTAGGGAGAGCATCACACAGATGAAGAAAAGGAAATGGTGAAAAACGGACAGATTCTGTAAGGGCAGGTTTGAGCTTTTCTACTTGTTCACTGTGTCTTGGCTTCAGCCTCACACCACGGTTTTAATGGCATTACAGTGGAGATGTTGATGAGACCATGTAGGAGGGAAACACAACATTAAAACAAAATGCTACCCTGGCATACCCACTCAGGAAAACCCATGCTGCAATGCTGCTTGTGTGGTAAGCAGAATAAAAGAGATCTGGCAGAGTCTTGGGTTTGAAGACAAAAAAACCCTGCTTTTGTAAAAGATTTCAATGTGTATTGTACAGCAGTGTGTGGTAGCTTCATTTCTTTCTACTTGATGAGTAACGCCCTCCAGTCCAATTTTAATGAAAGCAAATCATGGCTTATACAAAAGAATTCAGCTTTAAACTCAAATAAGTTGCCTAACCTGGTTTCTTAATTTACCCCTATAAGTTCTTTCAGATAATTGATGCTCCTGCTTTAAGTCTTCTGGCACAAGTTCATGCTTTCAAATTCCTGATGATTTTTAGACTCGATTTCATTGGACTGTCAGGATGTGGTTTATAAACTGGTTACATCGGTTGAAAACTTAGTGCAAAATGTGAAATTTAAATAGTTTTTGTAAGCCTACAGAACAAAAAGTTTTGTAGTTTAGTAATTTAATTTTGCCTGATATTGAATTTGGAGATTTTATTTTTTCACGATGTTGGCAGAAGTTGCTCCAGAAATTAAATGCATTTTGTAATAAATTACATGGATAAGGTCTTGTCATGTGACTACATAATTCACTGTTGTATTTTGTATGAAGAAAACATGAATTGATTACATCTGGCAATGTAAAGGAGATGGTGTAATGTATTGTATAAATGTGCACAGCGGAGTGCCTCAGGGTAGGTGCAGTCTTGTTTTGTAACTGTAAATTATAGTTCTGCTTTTCTCTTGGTGTGAACCCTAAGTTTCAGAGAAGAAAACAGGCGATTCAAGACATGCTTTTTTGCTTGCGAAGTTCAGGATGGATGGAACAAATTACCAGATTCCCTTAAACAAGTGCCAGCAGTGAATAGTTTCAAAACACAGTTGCTTATTTGCTTGGAGAAATGTTGCCAATGTTTTTTAAATTGCAGAGATGAAATTATATGTTGGTATTAGTAACTTTTGAAAGAATTAGCTTTTTATTACTTATTGTGCCTTTGTTTATATTATACTGTTGTACTGCCAGGATGTTATGTTGAATTTAACAGTTCAATGCATGCTTCCTATCTCTTGGGGCCCTCATGGAAATTAGATGTGCCATCCCTGGAGATGGTTACCAACAAGTTTCATTTTGAATAAATAAAATCAATGGATATGGCTGTGCATCTCAGTGGGCAAGAGAAGCTGCCAAGAAGGGGAGGTATTGCATTGGCCATACTGTCCACAGCAAGACTCGGGTACTGTGTATTGGGCAACAAAGCCATTAGTTTAGTTAACGAGAGGGACAGTTGAAGGATGCCCAGCTTTCTGGAAGAAGGTTTAGTACACATGTCTGCAAGTACCTGAGGATTTATAGGCATATCATTAACTTTTAGGACTCTCAAAGTGGTGTTTGCTGGTTGTTAACTGGATATCCAGTTCTGAATGCAGTATTAAACAGTTAGGATCACAGTACAGCTGAGAATTAGTACGTATGGAGGATCAGGATTTTACGCTCACGATTGCTCTGGTGTTCTTGAAGTGCTCTGTGAAAGACACAGCACTGTGAACCTCTGTCCAGCAGCATCCCAGATGAACAGGACCTCAAGTCTGACCTGTTCTGCCAGTTCATAGAATCATAGAATGGTTTGGGTTGGAAGGGACTTTAAAGCCCATCTAGTTCCAACCCCCCTGCCATGGGCAGGGACACCTTGCACTAGACCAGGTTGCTCCAAGCCTCATCCAGCCTGGCCTTGGACACTTCCAGGGAAGTTCCATGTTCCTGACCCATCAGTTGGTCTGTCCAGAAGAACAGTTACCTGGACTTCCAAATACCTGACACAGCCCAGCATGTCATGTGTGCTTGGCAAAACTTCAAAGCCTTGAGCATCCTCTCCGTGCATGCAGCCATCATGGCCTATCCTTAACAAATCCCACATGTCCTGCAAGTAGAGAAGATGCCTCCTGCCTCTCTTGGATGGGAAGTGGAGTTACCTCAGTGTCATTCTGCCTGGTCAGTACGTACCTGTCTTTGGAGTCTGTGAAGGTTCAGGGCTTGTCACAAAGACAACACTGGACTTTCACTAGAAAGCTTAGGGGATGGTCTAAGACAAAGACAGCATGGGTCAGAGAGGCAGTCATACATGCAGGATGCATCTACCTTTGAATTCATGATTTCTCAGGCCTCCCTTTCCACAGAATTCTTAATTCTGCCTCATCATATAAAACTTGTCAAAAGAGCTCTCTCGTGTGCTGCCTGTAGGATCCTGTTTAATTTTTATGCTGTGTTATTCCACCTCGCCAGTTCTGTTCTCTGAACCCCCGTATCCTTCCTGCTCTTTACTCATACGGATAACCTAAGCCTGACAAGAGCAGAGACCTCTTGTTTTGCTGCACTCCACCGTAATGATGTTTCTGCAGTGGGACCCTTAGGGGTTTGTGCTGTGTGTTCCTGAAAATACCAAGAACGTGCAAGAAGGTGCTCGAGGGCACAAAAACCATTGCTTGGGATTGAATTGAAGGACTGTCCTAGGCAGTGTGAGCCACATTCAGGACAGTTTCTGACCATATAATCTTCCTGAGGTGGACCCTGAAGAAAATTATCCTGTTCCACCCTGGGGAGAAGAATCCCTCCTGTTTCACAGAGGAGCCTTGGGAATGAACTGTTACATGCCCAGTGTGGACCAACTGGGGCCCAGGACCCTGCACGGAGCTAAACCATTCGGCAGTGTAGGCACACAGTTATGTAGGCTGTGGTTACTTTTAGGATTGCATTGGACTTATTAAATTGGAAATGCAGTGGTGGGTTCATGTGGTGTAGCTTCATTACTCTCCCCCTAAAACGTCCCCTTGAGCTGAGATACCTGCTCACTGTAACGGAGCATTGCTGTTCTTCACATACACAAGCTTGGTTAGAGCAGTAAGATTTGCTATTTTTGTGTCTTCTAAATGCTCTAAGCAGAGAATGTGAGTGTTTTTAGTTATAAAAGCTACAGTATGAAGAAAATATGTTGAACAGTGTGAGGTATACAGGAGTCTGAGAGTACTGAGAAGCTCAACAGAAAATGTCCCCATTGCTATCACTTTCTGTGTGGATTTCCACGCGTTAACAAAGGGAGAAAGGAGAACATATGTTGTAAAGTTTATATTCAAACCCTATTAGCTTCTAAAGCAATTTCTGTATTCATTTTCACTAAACATAATTTTTGTCTGTCCTTCCCCTTCTTGTTAATATGGAAAGGAATATTAATTTACCATGGGAGGATATGGAATGCATCTCATTCCCCAGTTGTGCAGAGGGAACTTACTTGTTGCCATTGATAAAACCCATAAGGTGAACACTGTGTTTTTAGATTATGGTCAGGGAAATGGTTGCTTTTTGTAGACTAAACTCTAGCTTTCAACAATAAACTTATGCATGTATGCACTGTATTTCCAAATGGCTTTCTGGTCAGTTTTTGGTACAGTAGTAAGATAAATTCTAGCATGACAAAGGCATTGTTGCAGATGCTGCCACATTGTTCCTCCAAAAATATGTACTGGGCACTCGCCACTGGTAATAAATTTGCTAAAAGATTTGTGTGAGTGAAGTTTCCTACCTTAAACATTCATACCAGTAAAACTGACTTTCATTGGAGGCCATCAGGCCATCACTAAAGTCACTTTTCTTATTTTCTTTTTCCCCTTACAGGAAAAAAGATGCGGTATCCCTTTGATGCTGACAATTCTTTTAAATGCTGAACCATGATAATCAAATGCATATCCATGAATTTATCTAACATGTCCCTTTCAATACTGACAGTGTATCAAAATCCCTTAATCAGGAGGCCTTTGGCCCAGCATAAGGCAGGCCAGATTACTGGTCAGGATATTCCCAACTGCTTGTGCAAATTTTCTATTCCTTCAGGAGGAATATGAATGAAAAACAACCCATAGGTTTATTGCCTTTCTGTTCCTTTAGGCTTTAGTGTCATTTGCTTGTACATGTATAAATATATATATTCATTCTTTCCTTAGCCTTTTCCTCAAAGATGAAACGGGTTGAGATGTTTTTTAATTCAGTATGCATCACACACATAAAATGTGGCTGCCCCTCATGCATTACTGGCTTCCTAGCAGAGAGAGTTTGATCAGGTTTGTATAAATGCAGAAACCAGAAAGATGCTGTGAAACAAGGCACGGTTTTTATTAAGGTTGCATCGATAAATAGTTAATAAAACATTAATTAATCATTAATAGAGGCTTTAATAAATGGTAAATCACTTGGTTATCTTTATTCCATCAAGGCAGTAGGTTGCTTAGCACCAGCTGTAACGCCGACTTTGTAATAACCTTAGAACATCTATTCATCATATATTAATTTTTTCTGAATGTAACTTTAAAATACCGTATAACCAAAATCTGGAGAAAGCTTAAAGCAACAGATTCAGTGAAGAGTTAAAGGAACAAAGGGAATGCCACAGACAAGGTCTCTTCAGCAGCAGTGGCCTCAGACCGCAGGTATCGCTGGCACTGTCGGCAGGGCTGCTCCTCCTGTGCCTCTGGCTGCCCTCTAACGATGTGGGTGAAGTGTCTGTCCTGAAACTGCCTTTGTGGACTCTAATGGCACAGAAGAAAAACACTGGGATTGTTGCTTTCTTCTTCTGGCTCTTTGTGGATCTGCTGTCCACAGGAGAGGACAGTAAGGGTGGTGCTCGTCCAACAGGGATCTATTAAACTGCAGAACAAGCAAAAGGGCTGGGAAGGGTCTTAGAATCTCCTCGTCTTCTAAACGTCTCTGTCCCGATGCAGGAATCGATTCTGTCCAGGCCATTCCTGACTGATGTGTGCTAACACGTCCTTAAGTGTGTTCCTCCAGAGATGGAGCCAGCGTAGCTCTGAGCAATGGGTTTCAGTGCTGCACGCTCCTTACCACTTGAGCTTTTTCTTCGTCTAACTGGAATCCTTCTGGCTGCAGTTTAAGTTCATATCCACCATAAAACTGGAGAACAGATTATTCTCGCCTTTAGTAGCAGTTCTTTCTGTAATTGAAGACTGTTCTCATGTCTTCCCTCCATTCTCCCAAGGAAAGTAGCATGAGCCCTGTATCTTGGGAGACTTCAAATTAGATCAGGCCAAGTAGTTTTGAGTGCACTGTAGGAAGGGAAGCTGCCTCAGTAGGGACACAGAGTACACAGGCTAGCTGCCTTCTTCTATAAATGACCTCCGAGAGCTGGGCTCAGTGCTTTTATTTGTATTAAAAAACACTGCACACTTTCTTTTGCATAAGAAGGAAATGATGGAAAAATGAAATACAGAGAGAGGAAATAAATCTTGAGGGCAGCTATTAATTTTAGGGACTGGTTTGTAAAGCTATTTACCATCTGCCCCATATTCCCTGTACTCAATTCTCTTGCTCTGACCTTTCTTTTTTTCAGAAACTTGCAAGTTTGAATCCTTCCCCAGGCCTCTCCTTCCATTTGTGTCGTGATTTGGCCTTGTACCTCTGCAGCCCTTCAAAAGTTTACTTGGAGTATTTGTATTTTTGGTGATTCATTAGATCGTGTCTGCATGTGTCCTTCTTAGTTACTTACCTGAGGGCTTTTATAGCTGAAACAAGCAGACTTAGATGAAGAGACGAGCGTGCCTAGCTCTAATAAATAAAGCACATGGAGTCAATTAAAACAATGTTTAAATAATTTTCAGAAAGGAGGATGCTTGATGTTACTACATCAGAGAACCACAGTGACTTTTAAGCCAACAAACTGTGCAGGTTTACTTTCTCATTTAATCTACAGGTCTATAAAAAAATGCGTACTTCCATAGCAGTCATCTATCCACTCCAACAGTTAACATGATTTTGGAATTATTTTAAGTCCAAACCATGTGAAAATAAATCCTAACTCAATTTTGTGGGATTACTTTGTTTCCATTAAATTCCTCTTTAAAGCATTTCATATGCTCAGTTTTATTATTGTTACTTCCAGGAATTTCTAAATACTTCCAAATTTGGATTGATTAAAGTTTTTAACTTTTCCTTGGGGGTAGGGGGAGAGAAATTAATGCAATTCCCTGCCTACTTTCCCAGGTACCTACAAACCAAGATGTTTATATATACATCTTCATGGGTGCATACACAACACATGCACTGTCTGTGTGGTTCTTTATATTCATAGCATATTAGGAGGTAGATATATCAGATTTCACAAGTTAAACAAATTAGAGGTTAGTGAGTACTTAAAGAGGAGGGACCTCCAGAAGAAACTGGGGCAGAGCAAAGAATGGTGAAGTCATGTGAATGATTAAACAGACATCCTTTCTTCTGATTCTCCAGCATAATGTGCATGTGCTTGAGGAGCAGAGTAGAAGAGAGTTAAGCAGGTGGTCACATCTCTG
>NW_010251600.1:0-1652 GCF_000690775.1 Eurypyga helias | reverse complement strand
GAAAGAGTGCGGTGCCATTTTTGCATGTCATTCTGTAGCTCAGTAGTGCTCTGCGTGACTATGGCAGGAGCTGTGTGGTGGTCAGTGTGGGGCTGCTGCCCACACATTTTGAAATGACCTTTTTCAGGTGAGTGAAGTCAAAACTTACTCTGCGATCATTCGAGGTTCTTTGGTCAACAGTGCTGTGGCATCTGCCTGTAGGTAGATGTAGGCATGTTTCTTTAAGTAACTGTATACTTCCTCACCACTTTCACATGCAGCGTTCGTTTATACGCTGAGCTTTAAATGAGCTTTTTGTGTTGTTTTACATGTGTCATCCTGTCTGGAATTTTCCATCCAATAACTTTTATTATAGTTATAATTGAAGTGAAGTGCTTCAACGTAGCTACCTTGTACCTTTGTAGCAGACTTTGGTGCTCACAGGGTCACTGTAAACACACAGACTGGATAGTCCTAACCTCACTGAAGTTGACTTTTGCCTCTGACCTCAATGAAGGTAGGATTTCTTGTAACTGATGACTGGATGACTGGATTGGCTTACACTTCAGCCCGCTGAGGTGGTATGCAGTGGACGCTAAATGCATTTTGTCAGTGAATATTCTGAAGTATTTGCTGGCATCGCCTTCCCTCGAATTCTAGGCTCTCTGTCCAGCCTTTTATGTGTGGGCAGGAAGAGACTGAGGTCAAGCCTATAATTGCAGTTCTAGAATATGCTTCATTTCTGCCTTCAATCAGGCTGCCCGACCCTCTTTTAATTATGTGATATAGTCTGTTTCATCATTTTGCTATGAAGAGATTTGCCACAAAGTAACCTCTGTGGCATAGGATTTGGCAGAAGCATGTAGGATTTGGATTATATTATCTCACAGAAAAGTTCACCGGATGCTTAAATCTTTTTCTGCCTTCCTCTGTGCAGAGGTCAGGCAATCAATGCAATATAATAACGTGCTTCTCGTCATTGCACTGGGCTGCCACAGCCTCACCCACCGGGAGGGATGAGGTGATCACGAGCTGCCTTCTTCCTCCGCATTGCCACCGTTGGGGCTTCGTGCCATGAAAAGAGGCCCTGAGCTCCACAGGCAGAAACGCAAATGCTCTTTCAGGAATGCAGAAACCTCTTCACCCTTCCCTGTCCCTGGGTCATTGGCACAAGAAACTGGCCAAGCTTGGCGCCAGGCAGCGCTGCCTTTAGGGATGCGCCCCCTCGGAGAAGCCGCAAGCGTGTCCGTGGTGCATGGGGCTTGGGGCGGCAGAGCCTAGTGCGGCCGAGCTGCTGGACCAGCCCTAACCTCCTGCCTGCGCCAGGACTGGACGAGGGCTTCTCTCCGTGGTGGTCATGCCTGGGCTGTGTCCCTTGCAGGGTTCAGCCAGACCTTGCTGCAGTAGCAGCATTCCTAAGGGTGGAATTTTGATGGGCTTCAGTAAACTACCAGTGCCTAACAGGAGCTTGGGGAAGTTTGCATGCCCGCCTGTCCCACTGACCGGGGACCACGGCGCATAGTTTTCCTTTCTCTCTCCTACCCTCCTGTACGACACCCAGTTTGAGAGGGACAACTGGAAACTTGAAACTGCTGGCTGTATTTTCAGTGAATTATACATTAGCATCCAGTTGTAGCCACCCAGGCCATGTCTCTAGCCCACATGCACCCACC
>NW_010251599.1:0-826 GCF_000690775.1 Eurypyga helias | reverse complement strand
TGCCCGCTTGTGCGCAGGATCCGCCCCCTCTGCCAGCGAGCCAGCCCGCTCCCCCCGCCGACTACTTTCCTCGCACGCTTTATTATAGGGGCGCCTCTGCCAGCCGCTTCCTATCAGAAAGCCTCATTTGGGGAGAAATGCTAATTTCCCAGCCAGCAGCCTTGCCCATCTATTATTTTTTCGCCCCCGAGCTAAGACCTCATGGAAACCCTCTTTCCAGAGCTTGGCAGCAACCAAACAACAGGCACCGCATTATCTGCTCGCTGAAGGCCAGGGTTCCCTTATCTGCTCGCTGAAGGCAGAGGCAGGTTCACCCGGAGGCAGGGCTGAGCATCCGAGGGGATCAGCAAGTTCCTGGCTGTGGCTAAACTACAAAAGGCACGGACCCGTCCCTGTGGAGCACGGGGATATGAAATTACAGCCCTTACATGTGCAAAGCACCCGGGGAGTAAATGAAAGGGAGGGGAGGCTCAGGCGTGGGAAAGAGGCGCAGCCGGACGGGTAGAGCAGAGCAGCAGCAGCCGGGATGTCTGCGACTCCTCCGCTCGGGCGCAGCCGGACCCCGGTCTGGCAGGGGGAGGCGGTAAAGCCGGGTTTAGCTCGCGAGGTCCTCGGGAGGCTCAAGGCATCCACCTCGGAACGGCGGGGACCGCAGCGCCCCCCGGGGAAGGGCAGTCCCGGGGGTTTTCGGGAGAGGGCAGCACCCTAGGGCGCTCCGGATCCCCCGCTCCGCTCCTCCGGGCGCAAGGTGTTACCTCCAAAGGCAAAAGGCCGGCGAGTGCGGGAGCCCGAGGGCGCCGGGCACCATCCCAGCAGCGGTCAGGGC
>NW_010251598.1:0-1674 GCF_000690775.1 Eurypyga helias | reverse complement strand
CGGCCTTACCCGTGGAGCCTGTTCCCGCGGAGCCCAGGCCGGCCTCGCAGTTTTGTTAATTAAATGTTAATTACCTGCCTTTTCCTAGTCCAAGCAGCTTCCCTCAACCACAGCGCAAGGCGTGGCTGCTGCCAGCAGCACTGCTGAGGAAGCCAGGCCTCTCTGCAGAGCCCCGAGCTCTTCCAAAGGGAAGGTTTGAGAGTAACCCTGCTTCATCAGAAAGGCTTGGGTGGGAAATGAACCTTACGGAGTGCTCCTGCTCAGCGACCCACACGCTCTCAGGCCAGTAAATTCCCTTTCCCATCCTACACCACCAGCCGTTACTAACCAGGCCTTGGTCACCCAGCCGGAGCCCACGACACCAGGGGGCTGCAGCCACATCCCCCCCACGCTCAGGGAACAGGCTGGGTACTCCCAAATCCAGCTCCTGGGAAGGAAATTAAGGAGCCCGCTGCAGGCACCCGGGGTAGCATCTGGCACTAACCTACCAGAGCCAGGGGGAAGCCTCTGTGAGCCCATACAAACCAAATGACAAGGAGTCCTCACATGTGAATGTAAAACATTTAATTTAAAAATGTTGACACTACAATATATAAAATAGCTATTATAAATGCACATAGTGTATTCTATAGCTGCCAGGTTTACTTTTTTTTTTTTTTTTTAGGAAACTGTAAGTTACACTGTGGTTAAGACTTGTAGCTTCACCCTCTGAAAAAGTCCACATTTGATCACAGTGATGTATGGTCAGACTAACAGCCCCAATTGTTAAACACTTGGATCAAGTCATAACCAGTTTTATTGCAAAAGGACCCTGTACACATTTATATCAATTCTAGTACCTTACAAGTTTAGCTACCCAACAAGTCATTAACATACAGAAACATGCATGAGAAGCAAGAAAGATCACCCATCCCTTCTGCATATTAGCAACTTGTCACTCCTGAGCAACAAGGCTCACATCACTGAGGTTTATGTGAACAGTCACTTTTAGCATTCATCCTGAGTGAAAGATGGAATGACTTAAGTACAAATGCAACATATTATAAACAATTTCTTACAAAAAAAGTCACAAATTAAAACCAAAGTATTTTACAGAATTTACTACAAAACACCATAAAAACAGCCTTTACTTAAGCCCTCTCCCCCCGTATCCTGCGAGCCAACTGGATATCTTTGGGCATGATGGTGACTCTCTTGGCATGGATGGCACACAGGTTTGTATCTTCAAAGAGACCCACCAGATATGCTTCGCTGGCCTCCTGTTTCAAGAGCACAAGAAGAAATGTCGTTAGAAACCCTCAGCGAAGCACGCTCAGCGTCCCGAGCGCCGAGGCCCGGCAGGCCGCTAGCAATACCTGCAGCGCACCGATGGCTGCACTCTGGAACCTCAAGTCTGTTTTGAAATCCTGTTTCCCCTGCCCAGCCGCTGGAAGGGCAGCTTGCGAATCAGCAGCTCCGTGGACTTCTGGTAGCGACGGATCTCACGGAGGGCGACTGTGCCCGGCCTGGGTGGAGGAGGAGGGAGTCAGCGGGTGAGCCGGGGCAGGGGCTGCGGCAGCGCCGGGCCGTGTCGGGCCGGCGGCCTTACCTGTAGCGGTGAGGCTTCTTGACGCCGCCAGTAGAGGGGGCACTTTTCCGGGCAGCCTTGGTGGCCAGCTGCTTGCGCGGAGCCTT
>NW_010251597.1:4629-5126 GCF_000690775.1 Eurypyga helias | reverse complement strand
CGGGGCACGGCCGCTTGCTGCCATCCGGCCCAGCACCGGGCAGGAGCCCTGGGCAGCCCGCGAAGGTGCGGTTCTTGCCCGCCCGTGTCTCGCTCATCACAACTTTTAAGTGAACTGCAATGAACCTATAAGTCATAATAAAATGAAATGATGACAGTTGTCTTCAAATCCATTGATTAATGGAAATACGGGTAGCTGGACACAGACTATATGGTTATAAATGGCGCTGTCAAAATAAAATAATTATTGTATTAATAAGGAAGCTGTTTGGCATTGGCCCTACTGTACCTCTAAAAATATTTCAGCCCTTGATGTGTTTTGTGTTTCACGATACATCATGTGTTTTCCCGATGAGCGGCTCAGTGGTGTACGTTCTAATACAATTACTGTTTAGCAATGTGAGTCCCTCGGATCCCAGTACATGCACTGCAGCTGCAGATGGATTTTTTTATTGACTTAATACTAGTTCTAACTAGATCCTGAAGATTGACTAAGTT
>NW_010251597.1:0-4608 GCF_000690775.1 Eurypyga helias | reverse complement strand
ATGGGAAAAACTAGCATATCTTATTGTACCTGAAACACTCTATGATATGTACTAAATATTATGACTACTGCGAGCCCTGCAATAATTGATTCACCCACACAGCCATTTAGTCTGTGAGCTGTTCGTTTTACAAATTCTACAATCTTTTAGAAATTCTTTCAGTGAAGAAGATTGCTGCCTGGCCTCAGATTCATTATGGTGATTGAATCCTCTTCAATAGAGAACTGTTTAAAGAGAGCACATCCCTGTGTGTCTCACTCAGAGTGAAGGCACATAGGTTAAAAGCTTGTCTGGGTGGCATAATTCACTGCTGCTGTGCCAAACAATCACATCTTATTGTGACCTTCATAAGATACAAAAAGGCAACAGTATGGAGCTAGTCTTTTTTTTTTTTTTTAAACCACAGCGCAATTTTAGCTACCCAACATCTGAAGCTACCAGAATCCCTAATTAAATAACCAATTAATAATGTAGAATAGAAAGAGCTATTTTTTTCAGACACAAAATCATAATTAATCAGAGTACAAAAAGCTGCCTGTCTTTATATCAGGAAAATATAGACTAGGTATTTAAATATTCTAGCACACCTGAACCTTGGCCATCCGTCATTGTTATGACTTAAAACATCTCAGACTAAATTAGGTTTTGTTTGTATAGAGCAGTGAAAGTCAGATGGCTTGAATGACAAAATTAGAACATGCTCAAATCACTGAAACAAAACTGCATAAAAGGAAAGATGTGCAGGAGGAGTATCGCTCATGTTAAGCTGAAATCCTTCTTTGTGGGATTTTTTTCCTCCTCTCCTCAAATTATTGTTTGTAACAATAGGAAGCAGAGAACAGCTCCAGGAGCTCTATCAGCGTTCTTTATATATGTACCTTTTGGCACATTTATATATTAAAAGAAATAATATTGTTGTGTATAGCTGAACCATAACCTCTGTTATTTCTACTTAGCCAAGGAAATGCCATAACAATGGATATTTTTCAAGGAAGAATATCTTTGAAACACAAGACTATAGTCATTTTGTATAGCACACAAATGTCAGGTTTACCAGGAATATATTTACATCTTCTTTACATTCAAAAGTCAAGGCTTTTTTTCCCTTTGGAAGTTTGTGGTATATTTTGGTAAATTTAATCAAACGAATTTTAATAAATATTCGGAGGGGTTTGTGTTTGCATACTTCGTGCCTTAACCCCAACTCTCGTCCACGGCCAAGAAAAAGTTCTGCTGTTCTCTTTGTGTATTGATACGGAGCGAGAGGATGGCTTTCTGGTCCCCGGGCTCGGACAGCCGCACTGCTGGGGAGCGGGGCTGCTCCCCACCGCCCCAGGGACCTCCTGCCCGAAAGCCTCCGCTGTAAAAATAGGCACCACGACATGTAAATTGCTAAGTTTGGGCCAAATCCTGCAGCTCTTAATTGAGCAACCCTCTCGGTGACCTCGAGGCGAGATCTGCTCAGTGAAGGGCTGCAGTATTTGGCCCTTTGTAATTGTTCCGAGGCATAATTGATGAGAGGCTGTTAATGGCTCCCAAGTTTGATAAGTGTTTAACTTCATGGTTCTTGAGTCTGCCTTGTTTTAAGCATGTCATAAGCCTTTTAACACCTTATTTTTAGGATGAAATAGTTTTATAAATACGTGAGGCAGATGCCTACATGTCCTTCATGAGCACGAGCATGCGGCTGTACGCACCTGCATGCCCCGTACAGTGGATGGAAATCAGCAACGTCCCTTAGGCCGGTGCTGCAGAGAGCAGGAAATTCTGTCTCTTTATAGTTCAACATCATGCCACAAAGGATCTCTGTCCACATAAAATTTGTTATTATCCTAGTAATAAATAATTTTTGGTGACAGTTATGGTATAAGACTTTGTGCAGCGTGTTTTTATTGATAAAACAGCTATGAATCAACATATATGAACACCGTAAAAATGTACAAAATATATGTATTATCGTTCAGGCTTTGTCAATAGGGCATTACATCGATCCGCTCTCTTTGATGTTATTTGCAGAGCTGCGGTGGGCGTTTCGCCAGCAATGCAAACTTTGTCAAATTGCCTTAAAAACAATAGTAGCGTTGGTTGGGTTTCTGAAGCCCGACTGGGCTCAGGTCCTCTTTTCTGGAGTCGTGAGCCTCCGCGGCAGGCTCGTGGAAGCGGTACAGAGAGGATGTCCCCAGGCTGCCCTAGATCATCTAACTTGCATGTACAACGGAGAACGGCAGAGGAGTTGAAGGAGGCGTAAGAGGCGCCACAGCCTTAGATGAACAGAACCCCGTCAAATAAAATGATCTGTAATTAATAAAACCCCGATTTGCTTCACGTAACTTTATCTGAGAGTATGAACGAGTAGGAGGGAGGTGGCCCTCGCAGGAACGGTCTGAGGCCGCGTGGCCGTGGCTGCACAGTGATGCAGGGCTCTGGCCAGGCCATCGAGGCTGCTGAACTGATCTGCCTGGGACATGGTTTTGAAGAAATAATAACCAAAGAAGTAATTGCAAAATGGTCGAAAACGCTGCATAGGTTTGCCAAGTGTAGATTATGCCAGACGAACCTGATATCTTGCTTTGATAAGATCATTGATTTTCCAGATAAAAGAAATGAAGTAGATCTCATCTCTCGCAGTAAAGTATGTGATACAGTGCCACGTGGGAAATTATTAGGACAATATAAGTACCTGAACAGCAAGACAGGGGAGGGAGACAGGGCTGGGTCACGCTGAGAGACGAAGAACAGGCCTAGGGAGAAGCCAGCAGTTGCCTCTCGGGGTCAGCCTCTGACCTGCTCTTGAGGATGAGGGAACGTACTGCCGAAATTTGCTCACCACGCAGCTCTGGGAGGCATTGTTAATGCCGTTTGGGGAGAACGGGGCACTTTCAAAGAGCAGATTCCTGGGAAGAGCTCCTCTGCCCTGCTGCCACGGAAGTCCCGGAGCTGAGCCAACCATCTCTGGTGGTGCAAGGAGGAGGCCTGGTGGAGTCCCTGGCCGACAGGGATTTTAGAGCTGATAAAGATAATGGCTGTCTTGCCAGTGAAAAACTTTGGAGAGTATGTTACCCAGTGGAGTTTCCTGATGCCATTGGGCTCTCATTTTCAGTTTTATTATTCTCTAATATCTGATCGAATGCACAGCTGCTCTGGTCTTCCCCTATGTGTGCGCGGAAGTAGCGGATGGGAATGGTGCAGGGTGTTTGAGATAGGAAGTAGTCAAGTGCGATGATGAAGGGAGCTGCCCGCCCCTTTGCTGAAGTCTTGACGTTTTCTCTACAGAGAAACAAAGAGCTGTCACTCACTCCAGCACAGAGAGCACAGGAGGAGGAAGCCCCACAGCGGTTAAATAAATAAATACGAATATACATATGCATGTGCAGCCCCCATGTATGGGTGCCTGGAAGGACCCCTGGTGCAGAGACTCTCCTGGTCCCCGCTGTCCTTCCTGGAATGACCCTGCAGCCCACGAAGCTGGCATGCAAGCAGATGGGGTGCGTTTCCCTGTGGCCCCCTGTCACCTCTGCACCCCCCTGCTGTACCCCATCCCGCTCTGGGGCTGTCCCGTTGCCCTCCTGCCTACCCCCTGTGAGGGTGCTACAGCAGTGGGAACGCAGGCTCTGTGGGTAAGAAAAAGAAATAATTTGGTTTCTAAACTGGGATCAGACATGATTGCAGCCGAGCCGCAAAAACTCTCAGGCCAAAACCCACAGAAATTGGGCATGTTGCTGAGCGGAGCCCATGGAGAATAGGAGAACGGTATATAAATACTGGTTCTCCGGGGCTGTGGTGCCTTGCTCTTAGACTGCAAGTATTGGTGTGTTAAAAACAGTAAGAACAAGACATCTGAAAATTAGGATTCTATGTCAAACTGTCAATACCCACAAGCATGCAGCCTTTCATTAAAATCTGTTTGACATTTTTGTTATGCACAGAGAGCCAAAAAGATGCCAAAAGGATGTGATATTTGTGATCACATCCTCCTGCTAATACAAGACACTGCAAAGACGATTGTATTAAAACATTCCTTGCAAAAGGCTGAGCAGTTAAAGGAAAAAAAAAAAGTAAAAAAAGGGACAAGTTAAAAAAGAGAGTTATGTGTAGTGTAGGAATTCGGGATGTGTTCCTGGGGCGAAGCAATGGCAAATAGCCTTTTTAGCTCTTTGTAGTTAACTGAAATGATAAGCAATCGAGTAATTTCAATTTTCCACAGAGGTCTTCAACCCCCAAAATGTGCAAAATTTAATCATTTGGGGAAAATCATGTAATCATCCTGTCATGTGACCTGGGCAGAAGAGATATTATTTTGTCACAACAATGTGAGTAAATTATCTTACTGGCAACTTGCTTAAAGGTCACGGAGATCATCTGATGCATGAGATGGAAATTTCTCATGCCAAAACAATATTGACAGCTTATCAAGCAGGGAGGAAAGTACAGTGATATAATAGAATGTAAGGTAAGATAACACTTGCTACTGATGGTAGAAAGTATGACATGGCATTTCAATTTTAAGGTTATAGGCAGAATGATATGGTATAGATGCTTGGAGGCATAACAGGGCCACTTGCCTGTGGAAAGCCTACAATGTATGCAATATTGTTTATTATTGTATAT
>NW_010251596.1:0-546 GCF_000690775.1 Eurypyga helias | reverse complement strand
ATCGACTGCATCCCTATCGTAATGTTGTTCACGCCGAGGAACTGTAATTCTGGCATTTGTTAACTTTTGAGTGCTTGCCTTCACAAACTCACTGCTGTTCCTTTAACGCTTTCAACAATATTTCTGAAGGAAGCAAACAAAGCTTTTCACTTAAAAGCTGAAACAACATTTTGACTGTATTTTCTGGCAAGTTCAAATAATTTGGCTGCACATCATAGCCGTCTGCGCTTGCACTAGTGAAGTGATCACTGCAATATCAGGTTGTCTCCAAATGTTTACCTGTGAGTAAACATACTACCTAGGCTTTGCGGGTATTTGACAGCAACAGTATTGAGGTTTTTGAATAATTGATTTGGTTTAAGATTTTCTGCCTATGTTCCTTTAGCTTATTCTGTCTCTTCATGCCACAGCTCTTTCCTTCCATGTCATGGTTTAACATCATGGTTACCAAATAAATTTTTAAAAAGGAAAAAATAAGAATAAAATTAAATAAAGGCATTACGCTTATTTTTTGTGTAGCACCCTAAAACCCCTCAGTTCCAACCT
>NW_010251595.1:0-8159 GCF_000690775.1 Eurypyga helias | reverse complement strand
TGATTCTATGATAAGGGGCAGATGTCCTAAAGCCTTGTCAGCCACAACAGAGTGCAGTCTGTTCCCAGCCACAGAGAATCCATCACCTCGCACTGGGGATTTTGCTGCCATTCATCAAGTGATATCTCAGCTGTGACTACCTGTCAGAGAAATTTTACTGTGGATGCTTTATCCCCTCACGAGTTCCACTGGACACCTTGATTTACAGCTTCCAGCTCTCAGCCCAGATGGAGCAGTGCAGGAACGGTACCCAGTGATGCAGCCCATGCAAGCTGGGGAAATGCTGCTGTGTCACCCAGTAATGGGAAGGCAACAGGAGATGTCTGCTTTCCTTTTTTCCCTGTGACCACAGTGACACAGGAGTGCTGGTCTGTAACAGGAGGAAAGAAGAAAGCTCAGGGACCAGCTCTCTGCCTGTGCATCACCCAGCATGTACCCTACCACCCATCAATGTCCTGTGCAAGGGGTTACAGTAATTCTCCCTCGTGGGCTTTGGAAAAAGGCTCTGGCTCTCTTTGCTGACCCACATTCCCTGTTTCGCTGTCTCTTTCCTCCCGCAGAGCTGAGGAAGCAGGGAGTGCGTGACCCTGGCTCTGCCTCCTACGAGGGCTGCTTGGCAGGGCTTGGGCTTGGAGCGCCGGGGAAGAGACATGCCGTCTCTGAAAAGGCTTTCCCCTCGGGAGGCTGAGGCTGCGTTGATGTGGGTTTTGGCATGCCCCCACATCCGTGCGCCGGAGCGACAGGCCGGGGAGCGCAGCCCTGCCGCAGGCAGCCGAAACCTCTCTCCGTGGCTTTGCATACCCACAAGACTGATCCAGCTCCCTCCCCTCTGGCTCTGGCACAGTCAGTCCCACACATGCCGCCTCGGTCACGTTTCCTGGTAGATGTTTGCTTACACAGGGGCTGGAGCGGGCTGTGGGGATGAGGCTGGCCAGGGCAGGGAGGGAGGGGGACACCACCCCGATTCATGGTCCTGTGGGGCAGGTGAGAAGAGGCTGATGTTTAGCAAAAGCGTAGTAAGTGTTCACCTCTCATCTGCCAGTACCCGAGGCGCTATGTGCTAGCTATTCAATATGCATCTCTAAACCCAGGAGGCAGCTTCCCTGCTCCGGCTGAAGGCATGGGTCAAGCCCTTGTTATCCCCTTTGGGCACACTCCGGCTCTGGAATTGTGCCTGCACGGCTTGCTGCAAGCCAAAACAAGTCAAAAGCCGCATTAACCCTGCAGAAAGGCAGGATAGGCTAATTCAGCCCCCAGGATGCTTGCTTGGGTAACAGCATTGTGCTGACTGCATTTGCACAGACCTGCTCAGCCAGAGCATCGGCTGCTCTTGCTGTGAGCTGCTGATGAACCGCCGCACACCTCTGCCCATCAGAGCTGGGTGAGCTGTGCTCCTATCACTCCCAAAGACCTTTTGAGATAGGGGCTAAGTCAGACAGCAGTAGGAACTAACATGAAAGCTCAGATTGAATTGGTAATCTGTAAACACTACATCAGATATTCAGGATATGGAGAGCAAGGGATTGATCATTATTAAAAATCCCCGTTCCTTTATTTCCTTACCCAGGATAGCGTTCACACATCTCGGTGCAGGGCATGAGGAGGTTTTTATTGGCATGTGTTTGGGCAATCTCATCATTCATGAATGACAGAGCGAGGCGAAGAGAGTGAGTTATGTTGGCCTTTGCAGACAAGTGGCAATAAAGTAAGTTTATGGTACCGCCTCCTGCACCATCACATATTTATGTCCCATATTTATCTTGCTTTGTTAGCCGTTTGTGCTTGCTCGTCTTGCAAGGCCATCCTGCCTCCATCCCCCCAGACTAACAAAGGGACGGATTCTAATAGCGCAGCTCATGCTGGGCAGCAGTGCCTCCCCTCTGCTCCCTGGAGACATCCAGGCTAAAGTCCTTTTCGGCATCAGGGAAGGCCAACCCAACCTGCATGTTGGCTTCCTCCAGATTCAATCCAAGCGGCTCTGCAGGCCCTCCGTGGTGTTGAGCCCAGCCCTTCTCAGCAGTCTGGGACGTGGCTTGCTCAGCAGAGTGCTGAGATCTCGAATGGTGCAGCCCCCAGGTACCTCCTCTGGTAAGCAAAGGACTTCCTCCATGATTCAAGCCTGCAGGTCTGAGAAGTTCCACTTTTCCCCCATTGCAGTTGCAATGCCACAATTTGACTTTTCATGTATGACAAGAAGCTAAGTGTTGACAGGTGACAGTTTTATGAGCACCACTGTCTCTGGTTTCCCTGTGGAACAGTATCCCCTGACTGACTTTTTTTTGTAATTGCCTGTATTAAGACCTCACATTTTCCTTGAATAAACCCATCACCTCTTCTCACACTAGTTGGTCTTGACAGCAACCATGTTTGATTGTAGGAATCAACCCCTTTGGACTGCGAAATTATTAAGGAGAAATTGATTCCAGGATATTAATTTCTTCTCTGCCTTGGTGCATGTACTGTAGCTGCCTATGAGGTATTCTGCCCTGCATCTGGCTAACAGGTTCAGAAGTTAACTTGGTACAAGAACATATATAGGCACATTTGCATGTGTGCCAATCACTTGCTGGGACTGCAGAAGGACATTTTGTAATTTGGGATAAGAAGGTGGATCCCTTTCTCCAGGGATCTCCTCGTGAGATCCGTGCTGCCGGTGAGAGATCTCTCTCACTCCCTCTTTCTCAAGGAAAGAGAGGCATTTTAGAGATGGGGCTCTTCCTCTGAGCACTAATCTCAATTTTGGCTGTGTAACTCCTGCAGAAAGCAAGAGAAGGAGTGGTAATCTGTTCCTTGTCTGGCCGGGAAAAGACAGGAGAAGGTTTGGAGTGAGGAAGATAGGTGCTCACTCGATTTGGTTTCTTGGTGTCTGACAACACCAGAGTTTCTGCATCCCACGGAAGGTCCAACACACACACATGTCAAAGCTGGTCAGAGGGAAGGGGACTAATCCCTGAGAGGAGAGGACCTGATTCTGTCATCTTTAAAGCCAACAATGAGATTTAGACTCTGTCCCCAGCCAGAGAGGTCAAATGCATGGTTTTCATTACAGAT
Source organism: Eurypyga helias (assembly GCF_000690775.1). Lineage (NCBI taxonomy): Eukaryota > Metazoa > Chordata > Aves > Eurypygiformes > Eurypygidae > Eurypyga > Eurypyga helias. The sequence continues at coordinate 5,108 of NW_010251595.1, read as the reverse complement.
CCCAACTCTGCTTTTTCCCCATTTCTTTGTTCCCTGTCCAGCCCATGATGTGCAGCCACAATACAAAGTCGTGAAAGCGTAGCCCTGACAGCAGCACACAGTCCCCATTGGTCCCCAGGGGTTGCTCTGCATCGTGATCCTTCCATTGTGCTCCAGCCCTGTCTGCAGGGCAGTGATTTGACTTTGCACATATGAATTACCTGTGGAAAGACAGGCAGCTATAAGTAAAGGACACTAAATTATGATAAACAGAGCTTTCTATTTCACTTCATGAAGGTGTAGCAATAACTCCTCTCCAAGTTGTCTCTGCTCCCCTTTTCTTTTTGACATATATTCCCTTGTGCTGTCAGCTTTGATGGCTGCTGCTAACTCAGCCAGCGCCCGTCTTTCAGCCCTGAATAATCAAGTGACTGGGACAGCTAACAGAAGGACTGTCTCCCTCTGAGACACCATGGTCCTGAGTACAAACACGTTCAAACACAATGAGGTTGAAAGCAAAGGGCCAGGTGGGCAAAATGCCCGTGCTGGTACCCTGTGGTTTCAAACACATGATAGCAAAGGATAACGAAACTTCTACCGCAATATTAATCCTGTGTGACTGCCTGTTTCAGCCTTGCATGCTCAGTGTGGCTCTGCTTGGCCTGGTCGGCCTGCCTTCCCTCCCCAGCCCTCTACTCTAGCTGACAGGAGCAGGAGAGGCTGCAGGAGAGCCAAATTTCTCCTTTTCATACCCTATGTGGTGGTGTGAAGGTGATAAGCTGGACAAAATTGTGGGGTCCCAGTTCCTCAATCTGCTGTCAGGAGGGAAATCCCATCCCACCATCAAGGACAAGACCCTGGAGGGGGGGTTTAGTGGTATTTGAGGCAGAGACTGCCTCCCTCCTTCACAACAATCCATCCTAATCCCTAGGTCCTGCTAATGTCTTCCAAAATGTCAAATGATATCCAGACAATGGGGGATATCGTGGTATTTCCTTGGTGTTGGAACTGTGGAAGATTCAAAGGGTGTCACTAGATGCTTTGGTACACTCTTGGACCTCCCATGATGCCATCTCTCACGCTTTGCTCTCATGTCAGCTGGTTTCAGCAAATTCTCCCCTGAAAGGCATCACGGATGTGCTCAGCAGGACTTGCCTGTGCACAGCAAGGGTTTATATGTTTGCAGGATCCAAACTAATACCTTTCTCACCGAGAGCTCAGAGCATGAAATGCCACGGTTGCATGTAGGCAGCCTACCTGGAGCTCTGGAAATTTTTAGTGTAAAAATGAAACACAGTGATTTGGGGAGGGAGAAAGAAACACAAAAGTTCTTAAGATTTCAGTGATTTCTCCTGAGACCCTTTTCTGTACACAAAGTGTTTCCTGCTCTGTTCTTGGAAGCATTACCCTTGGCTGGGCCTGGCCTTTAAAACATTACCAGCTGTATGCAAAATAGAGTGTAAAGTGCCAAAAAGCCCTGCAGGCTATTTACATTTGGCTGGAGCTTGCTGTGTTGGCCAAGCTACAGAGATCCTTTGTTCATCGGCCTTGCAAGGAAAGCAGCTACTTCAAGCTGTTTGGTCCTGTTTATACACAGAGTTACCATGGAAGTCCCCATGCCGCACAGATTTACACACTTGACGTCCAGGGTATATTTTTCTGGGACCTGTTTTGTCTCCCCTCTCATTTGGCAGGGGATTGGTAGGAAATTCTGGGATGAGGTTCTTTGGTAGATGTTGGGTGCACTCTGATTTATGTCTATGATGAAGGGCTGTTTGGTGGCTGCATGGATCCTCTCTCGACGCGAGCAAAAGCAGGTGGAGCAATGGGATACCTGCTGGGTTAGCAAGAACATTTTCCCGGGATGAATTTTGGGAAAAGTAGTATGAAGCAAGTAGCAAATCCTGCAATGACAAGCATAAGAGTAACTGCTTTTTTAGGAGACTTCAGGGAAAGGGTAACAACAATTGTGACATTTATGGCTAAAAGCTTTTTATTTTTTTGAATCCTCAGGTTATTAGCCCAAGTAAAGGATGTGAATTTCTTCTTGTTTCTTTTTTCTATTGTTTGTTACTTTACTTGTTCTCATAGCTGAAGAGTTGTCATTATTCACCTCTTGCAAACACGTCTGAAGCAGACTGATTGATGGGCATGACATGGCTGGATGCAAGGGTTTAGCAGGAGGTCCTCTTCTCCTGGCTGGCTCTAGGTCTCCAGCTTAGGGCATTTTACATCTTTGCCCTGGGAACCAGTGCTGGGGCAGACTGACAGGTTGCTTCCCTGGCCTTGTACCAAGGCCCAGGATCATCTCATGTGCTTGATGGAGTGATTTGAATATGGCCTTCTGTACTGCAAGAAATCGTGTCCTCATTGAGTGTTCAGAGGTGCCACGCTGCTGGAAGGAGTGGGGAGACGTGGACTTCACAAGCTGCTGGTGAAACACACCTCCCTGTGTCTGAGATCTGATCTCAGAGCCTGAGTGAGGACGATGGAGCCTGTCCCCACTCATTTTAGCAGAGAAAGGGCTTCACACTGAGAGGTGCTGCAGATATCAGTGGGTGGAAGGGGAGCAAGGCTCAGCACTGCAGGCTGGCCAAAGTTCTCCAAGCCCAGCTGGCTGAGGTGGAGCCTGGACAATGCAGTTACACCTGTGCAATAAAATTTCTCTTGCTTCTTTGGCTATCAAACACCCTCACTGAGGAGCAGAAATGCTTGGGAATCAAAACAGCAGCGTGCTGTCTGTGCACTTGCTCTGTACCAAAGAGGGAGTCAGCCAAGACTGGAGTTCATTCTGTCTTGGCCAATAGTTAATAATAACCCTGCAACAGCTTCTTTTTTTCATTGCAAATTAAGGGTGGATGAATGGCCTGGATAAAATTAGAAATCTCTTCCTGAAAGGCTGAGCTGCGTTTACGAAGTCATAGTTCCAGGGACGTCCTGTTGTAGCTGGGGAATCCCAGCTGCTCTCTGAAGGGTAAACAGATGATAACAAAATGCACACTTGTTGCATGCTCCGGGTTAGAGGGTGCTCCCCATCACACTGCCTTCACATCACAGCAACTTTGAGTAGGTTGGTTGGGTGATCCCTGATTTTACTTTCCTCTACTGCTGAGACAAACAGCTTAACTTTCTGCAGCTGCAGTGGGCAAGTGCCCCATGGGGGTGTCGAGGGTAAGGGCTGATGGGAGGGTGCCTGGGGTTATATGATGGATGTACATTGAGTGGATCAGGTCACAGGAGAGGAAAGGAGCACAGTTTTAGGAAGGACTTCTAGTGGGCTCCTTTGAGCATAATTCCTAGGTATCTGATGGATAGGGCACATCCTAGATGCAGATATCCAGGCAGGAATTTGTTAGGGAGGCTCTCCCTCTTCCCATCTGGTACTATGCCTATTCCCAGGGCCTTCTGAGTGACTCTGCTCTGCCCTGGCCATCCATCCTTGAGGTGACATGATGAAGTGATGCCTATGTTTTGAGGTAGCCTGGCCTTGATGCTGGTTTGCCAATGGAAACTGGTTTCTTTTTTTCACTGTGAGTCCCAGAACACTCCCAGAACACCCATGAAAGAGGCTAGCAGCAAGGGTCAGTGCCAGGTGAGGCTCATTGTGGTAAAACTCACCTTTATTTCCATGTCTTTTGTGGGTAGAGGAGGTAAAGGCACAACTGCATATGACTGAGAAGCTGTGACAGACCAGATGTCCGCTTCAGTGCAGCCCATCTGCTGTGTGCTCCTATATTGTTCCCACCAGTGAGGTTGAACATGTGAGCTCAAGCCACCACAAGATAGACAATAGTCAGCAGTAGCTGCTTAAACCATGGTAATTCCCATTAGACTGTGTCCTGACAGTCTTAGTTAACATGGCACTGAGACATTGACTTATGTGCAGTATTTGGATTTTGCTGGTATCTAAAATGGTCCAGTGAGGTCAGTAGAGATGATGTACAACAACTCAGCATAAGCCCAGTACTTTCTGCAGAGTATTAACATTTATATCCCCTCTAGAAAGGCTAAAGAAAGCACAGGTTACCTTCATAAATAGGTATTAAAAAAAATCCCCAAACAAAACAATATGTGTTTGATAGCCCAGAATATCTGTCTGTTGGTTCTAAAAGTCATTCTGGGCCCTTATATAACAATGTAATTAGTTGATACTATAAACTTATTATGTACCTGCTGGAACACAACAGCTCCTTTGAAGCAATTTGGATCTATTGCATAATTATATAATTAGGCCACATGCCATACTTGGGAGATTGTGCAAAGGGGGAAAGCTTTCCATTTCAAAATAACCAAGAGCATTGGTTGCTATGGACATTTTTCTTCTGCTGCCCTGCAATTTAGAAATGCAGAAATCTTAAATATAAAACTCTTTGGCTGAGGTAAGCACCCCAGGAATCTCCAAGGGGGTCTGCAATATATTAACAATAAAGAGATTTCCTTGGACAGTGCAGACCTGCTCTGCATGTTGGGAAGGATCTGGAACACAAATTCTACAAGGAGTGGCTGAGGGAACTGGGACTGTTTAGCCTGGAGAAGAGGAGGCTCAGGGGACACCTTATCACTCTCTACAACTACCTGAAAGGAGGTTGTAGCGAGGTGGGTGTTGGTTTCCTTTCCCAAATGACAAGTGATAGGACAAGAGGAAACGTCCTCAAGTTGTGCCAGGGGAGGTTTACATTGGATATTAAGGAGAATTTCTTCATGGAAAGGGTTGTCAGGCATTGGAATGGGCTGCCCAGGGAGGTGGTGGAGTCACCATCCCTGGAGGGATTTGAGAGACTTGTGGACGATGTGCCTGGGGATATGGTTTAGTTGGGGTATCAGCAGTGTTAGGTTAAGGGTTGGACTCAATGATCTTAAAGGTCTTTTCCAACGTAAAAGATTCTATGAAATGTGACAGGATCCAGCACCTCCAGCGGCAATGGAAGGGAAGCAGAAGTCAAAAAACTGGTTAAGAGTGTCTTAAATAATCTGGTTGCTTGAGTTTCAGATTTACTTGCAGGCACTCCAGAATTATTACATCTGGATTTTCCCGGCCCTCTTAGTGTAGGACCTGGGACAAGGGCTAGTTATAGCATCTCAGTGTCTAGTGGCAGTTTGGCACTGTTTGATGTCCGAGTGGAGATCGG
>NW_010251594.1:0-630 GCF_000690775.1 Eurypyga helias | reverse complement strand
CCCCCCCCCATCTTTTTAGGATCTTGTTTTGGTTTCTGGACAAGGATATTTTTCTTTTCTTTGAAATTAATCCCTCACCTTCCTTGTACAACTCCTAATCTAATCTCAGTTGCAGTAGATTGCCTCCTGACAGTAGAATTTCAGTGAGATGGCTGTGAAAGCTCTTACAGAGATATAACAGAAAGCATCAGTTCAACTAAAAGAGATCTCTTCTCAGAACACTAGCTGGGGAAGGGAGTACCTCATGTCTTCAGAGAGGTCTACAGGGGCTACTGAATGCTCTATGAAACCCGCAACACACTTCTGCTCTGACAAATTTACAGTTACAAAATCAAAGTCAAATTCAGTATCAAATTTGTGTCTACACATAAGTTCAAACATGTTCACTAGGCATCTAAGCTCCTGTTACAGTTGTTGCAGATCTGTTTTCCAATGTTTTTAGCTTGTTTTGAACAATGGAAATAAACAACCCATTGGTGAGACTGTATTGGAAGTACCCTTCAGAGCCATTACACAGAAGATATAACTTCTTACAGCCCTCAGTAACAACATGTTGACCATTTTGCTAGAACCATTATAGTTTATGCTTTGAGTTCTGGAGTTCATTAGTTCAGCTCCTCTTACGTCAGC
>NW_010251593.1:11162-30776 GCF_000690775.1 Eurypyga helias | reverse complement strand
TATTTAGCTTTTCCATCTTTTCTGTCTCTAAGCAGCAAAAATGGTGTGGACTGCTGTTCAGATAAGGAGGATTATATACAAGTCCCACAGCCAATCTTCTGAATTTGGAAAACATCCATGAGGAATTAAACAGAGAAAAAAAGAATATTTAATCAGCAATAGAAATGCAAGAGAGAAGGTTCTTAATGGATATTTTCCAAGTGACTCTCTGGGAGTTTCATACTGATGTTGCAAATTCTCTGTGAATGTACCATTTGCTACAGAACTCATCTTTTCTATGACACAGAAAAATAAGTGGCATTGCTGCAAAAGAAAACGGAACCATTCTGATGTGTGCATGGGCTCCATCTGCACACATGATGCCTAGGGTTTAAATGTGACATAGCACATTGTAATCTGCTGTTGTAGGTCCCAGTGAGGGTTTTGTACATAAATTGTTCTCAGTGATTTACATTGGAGACGAGACCAGCTCTAGTTTTCTTTTGTGTTTTGCCAGGGTTAACTCAGAATTGATAATGAAAACAAATTAACATGACTATATTCAGAGGACTCAGTTGTGGGATCAAAGAGGGACCATGGAAATAATGCTTTCCTGGTAGGATTACCTGGGAGGTGCCATACAGTGCAAGGGTAAACTTCAGTACATCTGAAGCATGAGCTTAAAACACCTTGCCCCAAACTCTGGTGGGCTTTGTGGCAGGTCACCATAGTACTTATCATAGCTGGAACAACTTTGTATCAAAAAAACCCAAACCAACCCAGGCCTTATGGAGTGGTTTTTGTTGGGTTTTTGTGGTTTTGTTTGTTTGTTTGTTTTCCCCTGAAAGCGGCCATGTGCTCTTCTTACTGCTCCTACAGAGTAAGAAACTTCTGGAAGACCTGTTACTAAACATTGTCTTAAAACATGTTGCTGACTAAGGAACATTTTCTCTGACTAGAATTACTTAGGGAAACCATCTGAAAACTCTTTAAGAACAAATGTCTCAGAACTAGAGTACCATTTCTGAAGCAAACTAACTCTCAATCATCATGAGGTTTACTCGGTTGTTTCTCCCTTTGTCCTCCTAGGTTGTTAAAATATACCAGCTGTGATTAAAAAAATATACTAGAAGAATAAACAAATGACAAAATGGTGAGATGAATAAGGTCAGTCACAAAGAAATAATGAAGAAGAGACTTTAAACATGATTAAGACTAGCTTTTTTGAAGTAGTTTGATTACAGGTTGTGTGTTTTTATTTTTTTTCTTTGTCACAAATTGAATCCATGTAAAGATTTTTCTCTGTCACCTTTGAAAAGTCAAATGAGGGAAAAAATCCTTTTGACCAATCCAAGATTTTGGGATCAGTTCAGTAGGGTGGAAAAAATGAAAATCTAGCAGAACTAATTTTGTCCTAAATGATATTTCTAAATGAAAAACAAAAAACCCAAAGCACCAAACCATGGAAAGTCCTTTCCACACATCGGACATCTTCGTGCTTGAAGGGATGCAAATCAAACCCAGGAACTGATACGTATGCAAATCAATGTAGGAGGATTGAATTTGAGGAGTGGTGTTTTAGTAGCCACTGATTAGTGAGTTTCCTACGCTAAGAAAACCTGTGAGAGCTACCTGTTTGACTATTCCAGAACCAGAAGATCAACTGGTCTTAGGGCAAAAATACTACAGAAGAGTGTAGTACTGATCAGCAGTCAAAGGACCTCCAGGATGATAAATGAAAGACCTATGTAATATGTAATAAATTTCGGGTCCAAAGCACCCTGGAAGTATAAAGTGTCTGATTTGGAAATGAATAATAATTTGCTTTAAACACTTCAATAATAATTACAAACCATTACTTCTGAAGAAACATTAAAAATATTAAAGAAAACCCCAATTAAATATGAGTGAAAGAAGCAAACAGTGCAGAAAATGTGCCATTCTTATTTATTTATTGGTTATGCAGCTGTTCAGGGAATACCTGCAATGAGTAATGACATGATGATTTTTCATTACATTTTGCAACATGTTTTGTTTTTAGGGGAAATCAGAGACTGAATGGAGAAGGGAAAAAATCTGCAACAGTATGTTAGTGAACCAAAAATTAAGCTGTTTTAAGAGGAATTTCTTGAAGAGGCAGTTCTATAAATTCCAAAGACCTAGTTGGAGATATGAATACAAAACAAGGCAAAAGTTATTGGCAGAATGGCCAGGCAGGAGAATTAAGGTCCCAGCCCATCAACACCTTTGGTCTGAGACCACTGAACAAAGGATGAAGGCTTAAATGATTCAATACAAGTGAAAGCATGTGAATTTTTAATACAGAATATTTTAAATGTTCTATGTCTGATTTTCACACCCTTCTGATAAACTCAAGGTTTCTCCATTTTGCAGTGAAATCAGCAACAGGATGTGTGTCAAAGCTTCTGCACAGAGCACTGGGAAAAAAATCACAGGGGACGTGAGGTAATAATGCATACACAGAGCAAAGAGTGCAGCAAAATTTGGTTGGTGAAGGGTTTATTGGGGGCCTGGGAGATGGTCTCAGCTTTCAGATTGTTCTGCTTATTCTGTACTTTTGCTTTCTGTGTGTATTTTCCCCCTTGATTTTCAGACCCTGAAACAAGAGTCCTCCTCTGGACCCTCGAAAGTTCTGATGCTTCCCAAAAACTCAGCAGAGTTAGGGGCGGAAGGAGGAAGCAGGCCTGAAAATGTTGTCTCGTTCAATTCTGCCCATAAGTTACAACTTTGTATAACTTAGATATATAGCTCTTTTCCAGTTTCCATGTTTCAGGAAGCATTTCCTCACTTGGCAGTTTGAAAACACATGAAAGGAGGGTCTTGCTGGGCAGTAGTTAATATTGCTAAGGTAGTTTCTTTTGCTAGAGGTGCACTCAGGTGCGAATCTGGAACTCAAGCTGCACGTCATAGCCGATTGTTGTAATGGGCTGGATGCAGTGGGACTCCCACAACGGCTTACCTCAGAGGATTATTGAATTGAAGATATATAACATAACAACACAATTACACCTTGTAATGTTTTAATTTATATTCCTTCTGAAAGTCATTCCCCATCTCTGTTATTATACCATTTCCTGCTGCTCCTATAAATATTTGTCTCCTCTTTTACCCTTGCTAACACCTTAATGTTAATGTTCATGTCACAGACTCCTAACCTTGAAGTAAAAAATTAATCATTGAAGATATATAACATAACAACACAATTACACCTTGTAATGTTTTAATTTATATTCCTTCTGAAAGTCATTCCCCATCTCTGTTATTATACCATTTCCTGCTGCTCCTATAAATATTTGTCTCCTCTTTTACCCTTGCTAACACCTTAATGTTAATGTTCATGTCACAGACTCCTAACCTTGAAGTAAAAAATTAATCTGAATTAGGCTTTAGAGAGAGAGTTTTTTGTTTGTTTGGTGTTCTTTTTTTTTTTCTTAAGTAATCAACAGATTTTTAGGAGCTTAAGTGCTAATTGCATAGTAATTCGTTATTACCTTTATTCAAAAGAGGTAGCACTTATATTAATAAATGTAGTGATACTGATATCTGAGCAGACATATTGTTCGACCTGCATTTTATACTAAATGAATTTTAGCAAGACAAATATACCAGACTGAATTATGCACTCACTTTCCTTCACAGAGAATTAGCACTAGAGGGGATGAATAAAATTTACTTATTAAGTAAAATAACTGACTTTTGTGGGTGAAAAAATATCAGTCATAGAGGAAAACGGAATTTTGGCTCGTAAGGTTGTTTTGAGAATTTATCAGTGGGAGCAGCGTTGCCAACAGCAAGCATTAAGGAAACATGAACCGAGCCCCAAGAGCTGTATGTTTCTGAGTCAATCTCACATCAGTCCTGAAAGGTAGTTATCGCCCAGCATATGAATATTTTAATATACACTGCATACTAGTTCTACATAGCCAGAGGACCAAGCTAGCAAAATCCACCTAGGTTACCACAGGCGCTGATATGGACTTCTCTCTCTCACAACCTCTCTGTTTCTTCTCTCATTTTGGAAAAAACGGGCAGTGTCTTATCTTCAGTGCTGTCTCATTACTTAGACAAAGCAGAGAAAAAGGCTCATGACAGCCCAAAATGCAGAGGACATTAGCAACCTTAACACCTTCCCTGACTTGCATTTGGATCCCTTCACCAGTTCCCTGAGCCTGGAACAGGGCTACTAGAAGTGGGTGTTTGCTCTAGGAAAAGAGTGGAGCAAGGACACCCGAGGAAAGCAAAGTACGGAAAATAATGAATAGGAAAGAGGAAGCTGGTTTAATTTTGAATTGCTGCTCAACTCTCCTTGTAACACAAGAGAACATTTTAAGCTATTTAACTGTAGCAAACCGCAAAGTTACATCAAAAGAGTCCTTTTTCATTTACTGTGTCATCAGACTGGGGAACTCACTGTCCAAGAAGTTATTGAAGATCAGAGGATACTAAGATTAAAAAATTCTAAAACAGTTTGATCTATTGTAGTGAACATCATGCACTGTATACCCCATACAATGGTTCTCTCCCCTCAGTCATTCACTTGGGTTGCCCTAAAAGGACCAGGAGAAGGGTGTTCAAATGGGTATCTGGCATGAGATTTTGTTGTATCTCCTGACGTCTTCATGAACTTCACTCCTGGAGACAGCATTTCTTAGTAACAGGCTGGAGTTAGCTTTAGCTTGCTTAAAAAGCATACTGCTGGATTTGTAAAAAAATTGTAGGTCTTCTGTGGGTCTTCATATACAGTGGTACCTGCCATTTACACAGCATTTGTTGTAGAGGGATGTACATATTTAAATAAAGCTTCATTTTTAACTCACTGACAAACTTATTCCTTCTGCTGTCACAGACTGTAAATAAGGCTTCTTTGGAGTATGGATTAAATAACATTTTAATCTTCCTCTGCAAGCCAGCTGTGTGCAGGGAGGCAGTAAAGCAGTAATATAATCTTAAATTGTGTTCAGAATTTTACTACATTCCTAGAGAGACTTAAAAGAAAGGTGTCAGAGAATAAAAGGTTTATGAGAGGATTCCCTGGCAGAATGGTGTAAAGTTGAGGACTCAAAAAAACCAAACAAAAAAAGAAATCTCAAAGGCAAATTGTAATTGAAGGAGCATTCCTCCATCAAATATTTGGAGACTAGGAATTCGAAAGATTGTTGGATATATATTTTTCTTCCCCAGCACCGTCAACCAAGAGATGACTTCTTTAGGGCAGCAAAGTGCCTGTGTCCTCTTTCCCACGAGTTTGTGTGCACTGTCACAATGCACCTTCCATTCCCCTCAATCTCCTTCTCATATTCCCTGACATCCAGGCAGATATCCCAGTGCCTTCAAGTCCCACTGCTGCTTTCCGCTACAGGCTGCTTCCTGCCGCCTGTGAAGAAGGCGTCACTGCCGGTTCCAAGCGGCACACGTGCGGAATGATCAGCGTGCTAACCCTACCCTGCAGGTCTTGCTGCAGAGAACACCTGAATTTTTCAATTGAAATCTACGTAAGAACAATTTTAAAGTTTTTTGGGAACTGGCAGACTAATATCAGCTTTGTCAGATAGGAAAGTAGGCCAGAACATGAAAGTAAGGATTAAAGGATCAGAAATTACTGGGATTGAATCAGAAGGAATTTTGGGAGATCGCAATTCTCAGTGGCCTCGTGCTATTTATTACATAATTGTTTTGTTACCATCATGCAGTTTTCTGCAGTTTTTCATTACCATGATGCTCAGACCTCTGATTAGCCAAAACATAATTTTCTGCAACTTTTCTGATTTTAACAGGTCTTTTTTTGAATGTAAATAATCTAAAATGGGTACCATACTCCAGGTGTGATTTGGTATAATGACTTGAATATTACACTCCATATGCCGGCATTACCCTTTCTTCTTCCATTACTGCTTAAAAGCACATTCACCACTGGCTGTGAATGAGATTGCAGGAGAAGATTAAAAAGCATATATGCTTTGTAACATAGTGATCCTTTGTCTTGACAAGAGAGGCATCACTGGTACTGCTCTGTGTATTCTAAGGCCAACATTACCCTACATAAACCTCTGTTTACAAACCAGCCTCTGCTTACATTAGGCAAAGGCAGTGGCAATACTAATCTCACAGAATATAGCAAGTGCCCCCAAAATACCAAATCTAAATGTATCTCAAGAGCACTTGGTAGCTTACAATGTACTTGTTGTATGCAAGGTGAAGACAAGTTCCCATCTCATTTTTAGGTAAGGGAAAGATGAAGAGAGTTGTAAAAGCACAGGTCCAGCCTCAGTCTTTGGGTCCATCTGTGTAGGAAGGAGCTGCTCTGTTCCATGCCATTGCGCAATCACATTGAACTCCCTTTCCATTTCAGTGTTTATACAAATCCAAAGCAGAGGCTACACTTGCAAAAATCTTGACCACTGCTGAGGCAGAACAGGAGATTTCAAGAAAAACCACGTTGAGAATAAGTGCTGTGGGAAAACAACATTTAAGAGATCATTTTAAAATTTAAAGAGATCTATTTATCAGTCAATACATCTTATATAGTATTTCCACATGAATGTTTTTGAAAAGCATCTTCTTCTTTTGCATATCCTCTGATTTCATGTCAACATTCAGTTTTTTTCCACCCAAGGTTGGCTGATCCTGCAGTAATTTTCTTCAGAGCAGACAATGATTGTATTCAGAAAGCCAAATTCTGTTTGTGACAGGGGAAAAAAGGTAAGGTACCACACCAGCACAGATGATAGGTATTTGTAGCATAAAATATTAATGATATAAAATCTAACACTTTTCTGCTTCTTGCAGAGCCACTGGAGCCGCATTTTAAGAAATGAACAGAGATTTAAATATGCTTGGTTTGCCCTGTTTACTGTTACTAGGGACAGAGCCTGAATTTCCTTGAGAGTCACTGATGACTTCTCTAGCAAATTTTGTCTCTAGAGTTTACCACAGGGCCCAGGACTGTCAAAATAATAAGTAAGATCCACAAAGGCTGAAACTACTCAATGCAAGGCAACATTAATTTGCAAAAGTGGGCTTCACTGCTCAGGACTACTGCCCATGTAGCAGTCATAATTTTTGTTGGGACATATTCGTGGGTGGAACAAAGATTACAGAGTAGGGCTACCATAAACCAACTAACTATAGAGAAGCAGCCCACAATCAGCACTATTTCTGCAACTAGTGAAAATCAAGGAGTGACGTCTTAAACTTTTTGCAGCCACCCCTTTTTTCCCTCGGATCCACCATCTTCCCTCAGCCCCATACTGTACTGTGTAATAATCCAGAGTAGAAAGAAGGCAGCTTTCTTAAAGGATTTTCTTTTCTTTCTATTATTGTTTTTAGTAGGACTTGAATCAATGGTCAGTCCCCAAAGTGTGAACAAGTTGTTCTTTTACACGCCTGTACCTGCACTTGGAACAAAACAAAAAAAGATGCAGGGATAATCAAAGCCGCATGAAGGATGTCAGTTTGCCTTGATGAGAACATACTTGAGTCCCCACGCTTAAACGCAGAGCTCCCCGCTGGTGCCCGTGCAATACACTGACTCAGCCGTGCTGGCTGAAACAGATCCTGAGCCACAAGGAAGGTTTCATCAGCCATGCCTCAGGGTCAGCTGGGCAGGAGCCGTCTTTGCCTGTCTTGATATTGTTGATAAAGGACATACCACGACTCCTCTTTTTCAGAAACATTCTGTGGACTTTTACTCCATGTCATGGTCAGAGAATTAATTTTTATTACATTAAAGAATGCCTGGGGTTTTAATATACTCTTTGTCCAGAACTGGGCAGCCCATCTAAGAATTCATTACTCTTTCTATGACTGAGAATCTTTGCTGTTCCTCTTCCAGAGGGGTGCAAGAAGAAGTTCTGGATACACAACCCAAAAAACGCAGAAACAATTACATTCCTCATATTTTTTTAAAAAAGAAAAACAATTCTACTATGTTAACCATTCATCTCAAAAATTTCAGATCCCTTAAAAGGAAAAGGGCTCCCTTATTCAATATTCTTACTGAGTTATCAGCTTTCTTCTTCTCTCTGACCCATAGAAAATTTTTCAAACTTACAAGGAAATTTCAGAGTGTCTGCCCTAGGGACACAGTTTATGATTCATGGATTTCACTTAGATGCAGGTGATGGACTTGTAGTGCGAATACAGACAAAGCCACCTTTATGCCAGAGGTACTTCTGACTCCCTCCTGCAATTTCTGTCCTCTGTCTAGGTGGAAAAGATTATATTTTCTGCAGTTAATAGGGCCTGGACCAGAGCAGTGCAGCCTAGTGAAACACACTAACCGAGGATGCAGGCAAAGACGCACATGTTATCTCCTGCAGTCCCCTGCACAACACTTCTCCTCATTGCATCCCCAGAGCCCAAGTAAACTTGCCCAAACACAGATCCATGGACCGTAAATAATATTTGTTGCATTGTACACACAGTGTATTATCCTCACCATGACATTTCTAAAGAGCAGAGATTAGAGATATCCGTCCCTGTTTGAAATGCCTGGTAAAGGCATTCTGCGGACCCCAAAGGGCAAATCCAGTACCTGAATTTGTTTTTTGCTTTACAGATTTTTCTACTTCATCATATCAGAGAAGACAGTGTCTAGGGGAGAGATACAGATTCAGAACTACTGCTGGGTATTCATTCTAATAGATAATGTTAGATATACCTCACAGGAAAAGGGAAGCAACTAATCAAATTGTGAATGGTATAAACAGGAGAGAGAATGGTATCCGCACTTGATCTCAGGTAATCTATGCCCACGCAGCCTCACAGTATTATTAATCAGCCCAACCATGCACAAGGAAGACCTTCATATCCGTCAGGCAGCTGTCCCTGGACAGCGTGTAAGTGCCTTGCCATTAAGGGGCAATCACTCAGCGCAGCCCTGATCGTTATCTCGTTGAGAAATTATAGAATGATTAAAACATTGAAAAATCCCATCACTCATTGCATTGTCTCCTACATGTCTAATTCTTACTTCTACCTCTGAACTTTAAGCCTGCATGTTAAATTTCCCTTGCTCTGGTATTATCCTGTATTATACTGTTGAATTTTCAATTTTCTCATGGCTTTGCTTTCGTCATTTTTCACAGATTAGTAAAACTCTTTCTAAACTGCCAAAAAAAAGGAGTCCTTTGCAGTCAGCCATCATACCTTCTGCTGTTGCACATGCTACCTGAAATGCTTTGATAGCCATTACTTTATTCTGTTTTTCAGCAATTAAGTGGGTGACGCTATACTCCGAATTGTAAAATCTTCTTAATCTGAAAAAGGAAAAACAAAATATAGGGCGCCAAGCAGCTAAATTTAACCTGGAATTAAGTACCATTTTGTACAAACTCCCACTCATACAGTTACTCTGCTTCAAAAGACTGAATATTGGTACATCACCTTTGTCTGTGTTTGGACAGTCTGCTGCAGTTGTTCCAATTGTGTAAAAAGCAGAATTTTCCTAAACACAGATGTAGTGTTTTCTATGCAATGCCTGTGTGTAGACAGTTCACTTCCAGCCCAAAAGAAACAGGAATTACTCCACAGGTTACTGCCATTTCCGTCCTCCTCCAGGACCCTCATTATATCTTCTAATAAATCTGGGATTAGAAGCCTAATACTAGAGCGAAAATGCTTGGCCATAGGATGTGAAGTGTTAAGTGTGAACAAATGCATAATTTGAGTTCAGATATATTACAAAAAATGTGATTTTTTGAGGGAGAGAAAAAGTAAGTTTGTCCCAGAAGACTTTATGACAGATCACCCATTCTCAGTCTACAATATCCTATAATTAAAAGTATAATTAGTGCTGCATGCTAATGTAGAAAACTTCTACATTAGTTGGAGGTGGAGGAAAAGAAGACACCATAAATATAGTTTATGCTTCTGGTGCTAAATTATTTGGTTACTCACAAACAGACTGCAGTAAAGAAAGGTGATGAAAAGGATGCTACACCAGGATTTCTCCAGGTGCTCTGACTAGGTGAGTCACCTGTTTTGCAGCATCAGCTATCAAGAAGGTGAAATAAAATCCCAAGCACTGATATATACTTCTAATAATGTAATTATTGAATAGATATGATGTATTTAATATTGGTGATGTTAAAGGTTTTAGTCATCTTGTGGTTGAATCAATTATTTTACCTCTGGAACAACAGTTATCCTAATAGATAAAGCTATGGACATTAATGGCTCATGTAATAAATGTTCCAGTGTGATGTGCAAGAGGGACCTGAATTCCACCTGGTCTTCTCCAGCACTTATTTCTGTAGACTCAGCTGATGTCATTTTTATCAGCAAGTTACTGTTATAAAATCCATGGTAGATTAAAGGTTCAATATGAAAATCTTATAAATATGCAAGCATTATGTGTCCTGGCATGAGGTAACTTACTTCAGTAAAATAATATATCTTGGATTGCTAAGTCCTAAACAAAGCTTTTGCACAAAAATGAGCTGACATTAGACACCCAAATATTTCTTGTTGAAAGATAAGGCTTTAAAGAACTGTCTTAAAAATAGTATGTTTATGAAGACAGTTGTAATAGGAGAAAAAAATAGTTGTAAAAATTAAAGCCACATTTTATATAGTAATTATGTCAGACCCTCAAAAGCCTCATTATTACTTTGTATCGGTAATGTACATAAAAATATCAGCTGTGATCAGCATTGCAAGACCAAATCAATATTCTTTCAGAACAATTGAATATTCCTTTTTTTACTAGTCTAATATACACATGGAAAGAAAGTAATTTAAGACTTGACTGTCTGAAAGCTTCTCTGTCTTTTCCCCAGTGACATCAGTTGCTCAAATAAAAGATTTTACCTTCCATGGGAAAGGACCTCACAGACAATTGCAAATTGTTCCTGTACTTCAAATAAAATGAAACACACCAATGCACTAGGAAGAAATAATTAAGACCACACCAAATTAATGCACAGTTCTAGGTGGGGGGTTCCAGAAAACTTCTGCCATTTTGAGAGTACACATGAATTTTAACATTTAAAAATGTTCAGCATTTTAATTCAGCATTTTAACAAGTTTTGAATGGAATTCCTGAACGAAAATATGAAACATCAAATATTGTGTAATTTATATGGTTTTTTCAAACTTTGCTGCATGCATGCTGGTTCCAAAAACAGAGAGGTCTGGAGAGGTCAGGAGAATCAGGCTGGGGGTTCTTTCTTAACTGCCTATTATGTATTACTCTATTTTTAAAGACTAAGCCTCTTTTCATTCTTCTGTTAAAATATTACATTGATATGACTCCTTTGTTTGCAAGCATAGTCAGTAAAGTGGTGTGTGCTTCACAGGCACATTGAAGAGACCTTTTGGGTCAGTGTTATTGGATTTTACCATGTGCCTTGACTCCTACCTGCTTTGTTTGTAAACCACAGCCTTTCCTCCTCTCTCTAAAGTGAAGTAGATAATGAGATCAGGGGACAACATATTCTGTCATTATCTCTACGTTTCAACATTGATAATACAGCTCTGATCAGGAGCAGCAGGCAAGGTTAGTCAAGGAATTGCTGGTGCATTTTATCCTTGGTTTTCTGCCCATAAAGTCTTTAAGCTTGGAAGTTGTTGAGCTTGGAAGAATAGGTTAACTTGGGTTAATATTCAAGGCCAATAAATGAAAATTATGGGTGTATATCAAGTTTCAGCTGATGTTCACTCAGTGATATAGTTGAGCTGATATCCTAGCAGTGATATACTTCAGGATATAGGAACAGTCTCATGCATTAGAAAATACTATGTTTCTTGTATAAACTTCTCTTCTTACTGTGCTACGGCCGCTTTCGGTTATACCATATTATCTAGACTCCAAATTTTAGGGGAAGTGCAGGATAGAAACCCGTGCGATGAGATCTCCATAAACAGTCTACCTTATTTTCCTTTTAGATAAGATTAAATTAGTGCTTTTTTACCCTGCAAGGAGGAGGCGACATGCTTAAATTTCTTTACAGAGCTGGGCAGTGAAATCTTAAAATAAACTGAGTGTTAGAAAGACACTACAAAAGTGCCAACTCTTTGCATGTATGTTGATAGTTGCATGTGTTACTGCTCTGTGTTGATTTGATCACTCCGTTCCGTGAATAATCGAAGCATGCATTCTGATTTCTGGGATTGACATATATTTGACCGCATGCTATCTCAAACTTAAGAATTTATGAAGTGTGCCCACTTCACGTACTTAAGTACTTCCATAGCCAGGTTGACTAGAGTAGTAAATAGTTCTGAAGTGCTAATGAGGGACAGGATTAGTGCTTTAGCAGGGCTTCTATATTTCTATAACTATCTAGAAGGTAATGTTGCGCTGTTTCTAAAACCATCTCTTTCAGTTTATGCCCATTGATTATACTTACTTCATGAACTTCCAGAAAAATGCACAATCCTGGGTTTTTTTTTTTTTCCCTCAAGGATTTGTGTAACATATCTGTCAAAGAAAAAAATGCTACTTTAAAGATGAAATAATACATTTAATATTTTGGCAGTTTTATCTTCCGCATGCCCTTATCCTCAAACGTTAATCTAGGTCTGTGGCATATATTTTATTTACTGATATTGATGTTGAATGTAAACTTTTTATGCAGGACAATGCACTTATTTGGATACTCCTCCATTACTGCCTTCATTACTGATCCATTACTGTAGAGAAAAAAAGCAAAGCACATCCTGAGGTCCTATGCAGGGATGTTATTGCAACATCAGCACTCACCACTGTGCAAAGTGGCATCTTGAGTATCATTCTGCAGTAAATATGGTTGATTTGGAAACTTGCTCACTTTATGACCTTTACGTCCTCACTTCTTTCCTCTGTAACCTTACCTCATCTTTAAGTGGTCCCAGTTATTTTGTGAAACGTTCTTCTTTCTAATCCTTTGAAACTCAATATTCTTGGTTTCCTACAATAAGACAATTCCGCATCTCTGGGCCAAGCGAACTATAGTTGAAATATCCAGTCACTAAGGGAGGAGCAAAGGCAAAGAAATTGAAGATTTGGCCAGGATATGTCACCATGTTACTGTTTTTCTCAACGCGCCCCTGAAAGAGATTATTGTAAGAAAAGCACAGCTTTGCTTGAAAAAAGAAAGTAAATGGATGTGCATAAATGAAAAAAAAACCAAACCCAAAAAACCCACAAAAAAAGAAAACCAACAAAATGTGGCAATGACATCAATACACCTGTCTTCCAGAAGCATCTCTTTAAAATGCTTAAATCTCCTCTCTATTATTATCTGAGACAGCTGCCAAGATTCTCTATCCAGACTGAATTTTGCTTTCTGCTGTAACTCACACTGGTGCTCTGAACTAAAGTGGGAGCCTGAATAAATTTCTGTGGCTTCCTCCCACACACAGATTTGACTAATTTGCAGATATGTGTTGAGTCTTATGCTCTCTTCACAGTGATTCTCATCTCCAGTAGCAGCACAGAACTTGATTAATTGCAAAGGAAATTTGCTAAGATACTTAAACATTGCTTTCTCTGTGTAGCTTAAATTGACGGTAAAAAGTATAATTCAAAGTATATAATTTTGCAGAGTGCTAAACAACATTTAACAGGATACTTTTGAGGGAGTCTGATTAATATTTTATATTATTTATTGTATCTTCAAAACTGAACAGTTTCAGGAGTTACTAAACCCTCATTTTGCCTTTTCCTATAGCGGATTATACATGACGGGTCTAACGCTCATACAGACGTAAATCTGGAGTCGCTCTGCAGGTGTGACAGTTACGGTAGCTATGCCTGTCTTTTACCCATTTACTTTCATTCCCAGGATACAGGCAAGCTGTTATTCTTGGGCAGATGTGCAGCTTGGACCTATAACAAACCTGCAGCTTGCAGAAGCAGCGCTGGGAAGGAGAGAAGGAGGCATGAAAGAGAAAATTGGTTTGGTTCCTTTGAGTTGTGTTCCTAAAGTTGGACTGTGAGACAGAGGCTCTTGGATATCGGCATTACTTTGCCATCTGCATCAGTTAGGGACTCGTGCGTAGCAGGCGGCACTCAGTACACCCAGAATCCATCTTGTAGTTTCCTCAGCTGCATTCATGTCAGAAAAAGAAGTCGTTTTTTAAAAAGTGGGCCAGGAACATAAATCTGATGTTTCTGCTACACTAGCATCAGTTCATTGATTTCTCTGTAAATCAGAATTCACTGGAGGAAAAGCATGTCAGAAGGAGCTATTTTCAAATTTTAATTTTTTTCCTCTTGAATAAACATATCCAAATTGTCTATACCTAAGGAGAATGTCCCTAGAAAGATAAATATATAGTTTACGTTCAATTTTATCTTCTGTAGGACATACTGCCATGTAACTGAAAGTGATTTTTTTCCAGTTGGAAGGCATAAATGCATTGCCTAGAGAAGAAAGTGGAGTATGTTTTATGGGAATGCAGTGACACAATATTAAAGTGGCACGTGTAATTTGGGCCATGACTAAAATAGTTTTGGCATGCAGATATTTCTGGCTGTATAATCAGCAACCTTATCATGAGCTTGGGCACATGTGACAGTTTAGAAAATAGTTTTTGTAGAAGGGGATGCACTGCACTGTGCAGACTGTTAGTTACTGTATCACCACTACATCTAATAAAATGTTACTAATTCTTTTTTTAATTAAAGTGGTTAGAAACTGTGATAGTTACATGCTTCTTTCTCTTGGAATACAAGAGCTTGTGAAAATGTTATGACCCGTGCTACATACAAGGTCAGAGAAATTGGTCAAAGAAGCTTCATTTGCCCTTCAAATCCGTGCATCAGCTCATCAGCTACCACATAAAGAAACTGTGGTGCTAACTTGCATCAAATGGTGACCTCACCCTTTAAGTGTGTTGGTTAGGATAATAACACATGTATTTAATATGCAGATAAGCTATCAGAGAAGAAGATCTGGGAAGAATGGATTTTTAGCTACCTTAAGATGAGCACAACTGGGTGGTATGACTAGGGCATGTCATTCTACAAAAGTAGAATGCACAATCTTTTTCAACAAAAACACATTCATATTACTCAGAGAATGAAAATCTACTATAATTAATGAGCAGTTAAACATCTGTGGTGCATTTCAGCAACCCAAAAATGCCTGCAAGGTCAATGA
This sequence comes from Eurypyga helias, assembly GCF_000690775.1. Classification (NCBI taxonomy): domain Eukaryota; kingdom Metazoa; phylum Chordata; class Aves; order Eurypygiformes; family Eurypygidae; genus Eurypyga; species Eurypyga helias. The sequence continues at coordinate 15,690 of NW_010251593.1, read as the reverse complement.
TCATTGCAACTTCAGAGAAGAAATCAGCTTAGAAAGTCTTCTGTCTGAAAGCTTTTCAGAAATGGTTCAGATTTTTAAAACCTGACTGTTATTTTTCAACTCAGTGATTCTTCTAACTTTGAGAAACACATCGTGAACAAGCTCAGTCTTGCATGGGATTGTGGAGTGGTGTTTATGGCACAAGGAGGGTTTATAGCTTTATTTGGTAAACAGGTTTTCAGACTCGTTTCACAAAGAATTGATAGGGGTGTAAAGGAAACATCTGATACCTTCTGAGTTCCCCTTACAAGACTGTAACAGAAATGTTTTACAAGAAAGTTTTTATTTTTTCCATGAGGAGTTGCTCTCTTCACCCTCCATCTCTTGCTTTTTAAGACACTCCTCTGCCACACAATATGGCAGTGCCCATGGACATGCCTGCATGCTAGTCCAGCTCAGCAGGGTGACAGGGAGACTATGGCAAAGCAGGAGACTGAATTATTTTTTGGAGATATCCTTTGACAAGACAAATCTGCATTTACTGATTTTAGAGTGGTTACAGACAAAGAATGTTTATCCCCTTTTACAAAGCAATCAGTTGAAGGGCTCTACTCACATACTCATGTTAATGTTGGTGACTAGTGGAAAAGGCTCCTGAGGATTGTCTTTCTTCATACAGCCACAGTTTGCACTGGATCTGCTTTTAGAACACAGGACTCTCACAAAAATCAGTGGGAAATAAACAACAGCCTTCGGCTGCCCAGCGGACCTAATGTAGATAATTTACTTTATACTCCCAAATGTGCAAAACTGTGGAATTACCGGTGTTTCCTACTACACTAGATTTATAGGAATAACACCAGCCACAACAGAAAGGAAGATGCAAACTAGGCTGGAATGGACTTATCCATGGAGGATCCCACCAGCCACCACCCGGGCTCCATAGACCTTGCTCTTGCTCATAAACATGGTTATGAAAACCTCTTGTGAGACCAGGCTAAGCTTCCCCAATATGGGTAATTGCCATGGAACTGGACTCTATTCCACCCCAGTGACTGAAGGTCAACACCTACTGGAGCTGCTCCAGTTCTTACTCCTGCAGCCTTGGCCTGTTTTCCACATGACGGTTGCCCTTACATGGACCTCCCATTTACCTCCAACGCTGCCCACCCATCTGTCATTTTGTCACAGCTGTTCAAGTGCTGGGACTCTCAGTCAGTTACGCCTAAACGATCTTCCGTATGGAGCAGCCCTATGGAGACTAAAAGGCTTAAACATGAAAGCACTGTTCTGTGGAAATGTTATTATGAGGACGTAAGCTAAGATTCTCAACGTGTTAAGTGGGTAAAGGTCTAGCTGATGTGGTGTCACAGCCTAGAACTATAAAAGGTTCATGTGCACCTCTTTTTGAACTCACTGTGTCCCTTCAGAAGTAATATGTTGCTGCTAGGCTTGTTTTCAGTCAGCTCAGAGGCTTTCTGGCTTGTAACAAACTGCCCAGCCCCTTCCACAGCCTAGAAAGCCTGCTTTTTCCCTCCTCTCTGGGACCTGTCTACTTTTCCTGCTCTCAGAAGTTGCTCTGCATGCACTACAACCCCTCAACAACATACCAGCAGCTCTTCTCCCTGGTTTATGCTGCTTCATGGCTCTTTCCCACAAGTGGGTTTATTTCTTCTCCAGGGTATTCCCGCACTGTCTAAAGGCAATGTAGGAACACTAAGAATTCACAAAAACACAACCCAACCCCCTCCATTCTTTATGTTTTACCCTTATTCACTGTTGAAATACAGATGTAGTTTTACTTATTTAACCTTTTAAAACCACTGTTTCTCCAGACCTCTCTCTGCATGAGAAAAAGGAAATCAACTCTCCTCACTCCATTTAATGCCTCGTCCAAGAGTGTTTCTGTGGGTGGCCCTTAAGTTTTAGCAATGGACTTTCCTGTTTGACAGGTGAAGAGGAATTTGATTTATCTTCATTTGCAGTGTTAGATAAATACATTTATGCACTTACATTCAAAACGCTGTGTTGTCCTGACAACTGCCTCTGTCAAACAGAAGTCACAGGTGGTAAATAAAAGGCTCTGTGTTGTTGTGAGGCTGGCATTTCAGCTGGGTTTTACATCTATCACTTTATGTTCTCCTCTGTCTAGCTGTAATGTTCACATCGCTGTTAAACTGAGTGATATCCCAGTGCAATGGATGCCACTTGTTTTAGAGATCCATTACTTCCCTAGATAAGCAGGAGGTAGTCTGAGCTCTGAGACTGTACACAAATGCTGTGTGAGACACTCACAAAGCAACAGTTGTTTGGATCTAGAACATCTTTTCCTTGATGTACCGCTATGGCTTTTTGCTAAACTAAAATACTTAGAAATTTGGAATAACCTGTTTTTACTTGCTTCTAACAAGAATTGACTACAGACCTTACTGATGTGTTTCATACGTATTTAACCTTCCAGAGAAATAAATTCAGACTGAGATTCAGGAGATATGGATTTTGACAAGGAATGATGTCACTCGTGTTCAAAACAAATGAGGATAACTGAGTTAAGTTCAATGAGAAGACGACTGTGAAGAGCCAGGAGTTTTTATTTCACTAAGAAATACAAATTGAAAAAGTCCTTGAGCATCTGACGGTCTGTCTAGTCGCCATGTTGCTGTCAGCTTCTTTGTAAACTCTCTATATTTCTGAGTATCCTTTAATAAGGGGAAGGGAGTATCTAAGGGCTGAGGATAAGCAGTCAGCTGACAAACTTGGATATGGAAAAGTTTCTTGATGCTGTCAAGAGCAAAGAGAACATTGATGGCTGCTGGGATTGTAGCTGCCAACAAATCCCAAGTAATATGAAGTCCAGTCTAAAACTGAGAGGGTCCAACCAGTCCAGGACCATCAACAGGGTACCCAAGCACCGCACCTGTGTGTTAAAGCTTCCTGTTTCCTGTAGTACAACGGGCAATAGAATTGTAGAGAGGTTATGTGACTGCTTTTGCACTGGGAAGGTGGCTTTGATGCATGACATTCTAAGTATGTGATTGTGCTGGTTTTGGGCAGGAAAAAGTTAATTTTCTTCACAGTCCGGATGGCTGACCCAGGCTGGCTGAAGGAGTACTTCATTCCATGGTACCTCATGCTCAGTGAATAGGTGGGAAGTGGTCTGAGGACGGGGGACATTAACTTTGGTTTTGCTGCTTTCTTAGCACAGTTGTTAATGGTTTGGGAGGTTTGTGGTTAGTAAGTTGGTAGGTCAGATGGCTTTTCACAGTCTTGTTGCCATGCTGGGGCTCTGGCTGTGTGTGTTCTGGGGATCTGACTCTTGCTACTTGGGACCTGGCTGTGTGTCAGTCAGCAGGTGGTGAGCAATTGTATAATATGTTCTATTTTCTGCTACTTTAATTACTTATTATTAGTAGTACTGTTAATATTATTAACATAACCATAATATTCATTTATATTCAATTATTAAATTGTTCTTATCTCAGCTGAAGATCTTCCTTGTCTTTTCTTCCAACTCTTCTCCTCCATTGGAGGAGGGGGGAAGCTGTGTGAGCGGCTGCGTGGTACTTTACTGCTCGATGAGGTTAAACCATGACAGTGATTTTAGAACCTCACTTAAGTATTGAATCCCAGCTGCTACACATTGTAGTTTAAAAATAAATACATTAAAAAAAAACCAAAACATTTTCAGCACTATAAGTGGGTCAGACAAACACTAACGGAAGTTTCTGAAAAGCAGCATTTTCCCTACTCCTCACAGCAGGTCGATGTTGTTACTGGTATCTGTGAGGAAAAGAAAGCTCAGATTACACAGCTGTCATCATCTTCTTCCTTTCACAGTTTTGATTTTAGTATGTTTAAATATTACTTTGAAATGCCACCTTCTTCCCTTAATTATGAAATGAACAGTCACACTAAAATCAAGACAACCACTGGTTGTTTTGTTTTGTGTTGTTGCCCCTACACAGCAGATGCTGTACAAACATATGAGAAAGTGTGAACTCAAAAGTAATACTCTAAATTTGAGAGAGCTCAGAAACGAGTGTTTTTGGTTTTTTTTTAACTTCTCAAAAAGTTAAAGGTGCATCCCAGTAGGTACACAACTTCGGTTTTTTATCATGTTTTAAACTGAATTCTATGAAACACAGTCTTGAAAGCACTGAATAGGTATGAATTTAATTCCTGTTTGGAAATAGGCATCACCTTAAGTGCTACACTATGCACTAGACACTGGTATCTCTTGTAATTCCCCAACTATCTGTGCTACAAGTGATAGAATCAGAGAATCCCAGAATGGTTTGGGTTGGAAGGGACCTTAAAGATCATCTAGTTCCAACCCCCCTGCCATGTGCAGGGACACCTGGCCTTGAATACTTTTTGGGATGGGGTATCCACAGCTTCTCTGGGCAACCTGTCCCAGTGCTTCACCACCTTCTGCAAGAAGAATTTCGTCCTGATATCCAATCCAAACCTCCCCACTTTCAATTTAAACCCGGTACACCTTGTCCTGTCACTAGAGGCCCTTGTAAAATGTCATGTGTGTGTCCCAGCT